>NW_010143646.1:292575-356747 GCF_000699245.1 Pterocles gutturalis | reverse complement strand
ACCATTCTGTGATTCTATGATTATTTTTTTATGCAGACTAAAGTGATAAGCCAACTAAAAGTAGTTTAAACTGATTCCTACATGCCCCATTAAAAGCATCTGGACATGGATTCTTGATTTTTTAAAAAAGCAATGGGCAGAATCTGTTTCTCTGTACAGTAAATATTCTAGCATAGCTCACTCTTGAGACAAACATATCTGATTTTGCCAATCCTGCATTCTTAGTGGGTTATAATTCAATGTGATAGCTATGATTTTTTACATTATGGGATCTGGTTCAGATCATAAAGCGTATACAAATCAACTAATATAGATTAGATGCTACGGTGGCCCATAACTGTTAAATGAGGTCATGGTTTCTAACGAGCTAATAGACTCTTAGGTACTAAATTATTTCATGGAATTCAGTACCATCTATTCATTATAAGATTGATGTGCATAATTTTAGGTAATTAATTTTAAAATTGTTCCCTCTTCTTGCTTCTGGTTTGGATGAATTGTTACTGAGACAAATTACTTAGCTAGTCGTCAGTGCTAACACTACTAATATTTTTAATTAGCAGTGGACTCTGCGTGGTTAGTTACTATTCTAAATGGGAATGAAAATATAATACTAGGATTTTAGTTTCCTTAACTGGTTAGGAAAAACAAGTGTTCATATTGTATCACAAAAAACTTGTTTCTACTCAACAATGACTTCCCACATAGTCAGTCTGTTCTTTTGAGGCAGTCATGCGAGAGGAATTTGACTACTAATGCACACAGTAAATTAGGGTTCCAGTCATGCGAGAGGAATTTGACTACTAATGAACACAGTGAATTAGGGTTCTGAGTAGCACAGAATATCTTCAATGTCAGCGGACATTTTACATGAAGCTTGGAGAACAGAGTTTTGTTCTGACACATTCAAAATTAGCTAGAGACTTATTTTCAAGAAAAAAGCTGTTATAAACTTTTATATTACTGTCAGCAGTCCAATTTCCCAATGCTATTTGAAGAAAGTGTGTAATATCTTCAAATGTGTTCAGAAGCAGTCACTGACCTCTGCCAGATTCCTGTTCCCTTTTCCTTATACCAGGTAGTCAGAGTAGCTATGCAGTATTGTGCAGTGGTTTGGAAGAGAGACCCTTTAAAACATATATGTATATATATACACACATATATATATAGGTAAACAAATTGCCACAGAGACTTGAATTGAAAAGTCTAAATGCTTTTCTAATAGGAAGTCCAAGTATTTCTGACAGTTCTATTACAAAATGATATAATTTTTTGTATCACATCGATACCCTGATTTCTCATGCTAAACCTAAGCTTTGGTAGGTAAATGTTGGAGCCTAATAACACTATTGGGGCTGAACATTACATATGTACTTAATTGTTTTTAATGAGAATAAAATAAGGTGGTTCTAAGGTGAACTGCACATGGGCAATAACACTGAATAAGGTCTATCCTACATGTTGGTAATAGCAAGGAAATCACCAAACATTGTCATTTAAGAAAAGAGATGCTAACATTTTCAAATGAAGGTTGGGGTAAAAAGATGCCCCTCACTCAACACTTGGTTGAGAAATTCAGAGTTGTTCTTTAGAGCTCATCCATCAGTCTATGTTTCTTAATCAAAGCAGCAGAACATTTGCGTTTGCATTACTCCAGTAATTCCTTACTTCTTAAGATATCAGAATAAAAGGTGTGCTTTATTTTTTAAAAATCAACACTATGACAATAATGGGCAGACCAGTAAATAAATAGGATGGATGACATCCTGATAAGTATTGTGTAAATAATGATTGTTGGAGAAGTTCATAAATGCTTTAGGAGAAGTTTATTAATGCACTATTCTACTGACTACTTGACTTTTATAAACAACACACAACACTTCAGAGTAACTATTGTTACTGGCAAGAGTGCCCATACAGAAAATTAATGTCATAATGAAAGGCAAAGAAAAAAACCAACACAAAATAAATGAGAAAAAAGAGAGAAGTGATAAAATGTGATGAGGAGACAAAGCAAGCAGAGACTAGCTATTGTTCTATACAGTGATAAAAACACTCATTGCCCATGTTACTCCTCAGTTCCATCACCAGTTTTGGAAAGTATGCATGAAAACAGGTTTCTTTCTGAAAATTTATGAGCTTCACCAGGATCTCTTGATCAAATCAATAAAAACATGAAAGAGAGTTAACTCACCATAGAATATTGGGGAGTTCTATCATGTCCCTGATAAGACTGTACAACACCTATTAATAGTGATGGAAATTAGGAGTGTGCCTTGACAAGAAAAACAGACTGCTCTATGCTTATATGTTTGAAAACCCTATGGAAATGACAGCAAGTTATGTTGACAGCTAAAAGCTTATCATTATTACATTTGATCTCTTCTGAATGACCCCGGTACCAGGTTAAAGATTGCTTGCTAGTACTACCGAGAAAAATATTTACAGACTTTTGTCAGAGAAATGTTTTCCTGTTTAGAAAAAAACACTTTAAAAATGACTGTTGCAATGCCCTGGTAAGGAGGCGGGGGAAGCAGGGACTGCTGGTTATAATCAGCCGCTGCAGTTGGCCGCTGCTCTGGAGCAGTAACAGAGATGAGCATTGAGTGGCAGAAAAAGAGTAACTTGGTAGAAACAGTAGGAAGAGTTCACTTCTTATCTTCCATTTTTGTAAAGTAAGGCAAAATAAAGAATCAATCTAGATCAAGATTCTAAGTTTTTGTTGTGGTTAAATTGTCTTGGTTTGTGTTACAGCTAAATTGTCTTGTTCTTCTTGTAAGTTACTGTAGGGCTTAGGGCGGACTCAGAAGGAAGGAAAATATGTCTCTTCAAGTGTTGCATACCTGTCACATAAACCCAAGATGGAATACTGTGAGGGCAAACACGGTACCCACGAGATTTGGGCTAAGCTAGTAAAACCCGTTATAGCTTTATAATTCAAACACATTTTATAATGAAAGTACCTCAAACTTATTTTTGTTGTGGTTTTAGTTATGGAGAAACAAGGCTTACTCAAGGGATAGGTTTTTCCAGTCCCACACATTTCTTGTTAAAATATTGATATAAATATTGTGCGGGTCCTTCTCTCTCCTCATACACATGCAGTACAGAGGTCAACATGCAGAAGACACGTAGAGTTATTTCAGCTGCTCTGCACTACCTTGCATGCTCTGCTAAGCGTGTCAACAATTTGGCCAATGCAGTAGAACATGCAAGAATTGGGGAGGACCTTGCCCCCCACACTCCTTCCCCCCCGCCGCCCTGCATTTCTAAAGTTATTCTCTCTTAAGCTGTAAAACTCAAATACTCAAGAAAAATAAACTTCTTTTGAGTTCATCATCCTGGTACTTAGAGTAGTTCAAAACTGTTCCAAGATGCAGAGGCATTTCATGCTTGGTTCCAGAATTAGAAAGAATTGAGGCTTTAATTTGAGAACAGAGCAGTGCCCTGCATTTGTATGTTTGCTTTGGTGGATGAGGGGAGAAGACTGGCAGCAAAGGTTTTTTTCTGGGTTTTGAAGCCTTTTTTGGACTTGGATTGGATGGATTCCTTCAAAGTTAATAAGAGGACCTTTAGCTGTCCTGCATATGATTCCCTGCTATTTTTAATATACATGTAGTATTTTAAATCCATCTCTTGTGTCCTAAACCAGATTTTGTCTTAAGCAGCTGTGCTTAAATTGTAAAATCTCACCCTTGTGTCTGGTTTCACATCTGGCAACACCCAGCTAACAGTTACAACTTACTTAGAGTAATTAAACGAGGTTTTAAAAAAGCCAAAATGATATATAAAGAATAAATTATTAAAACAGTATTTTGTTTTCCAACTGAATTCTGCAGAAACTTTATAAGTATCTGGGCTGTTCGGTTATTTTTAAAGGTGTTGATCAAAATAAGTACATGCTGAGGAAAGTAAAGGCAGGCTTGTAAATGGGTGGGGACTGGGCAACGTTAAGCTACCATAATTACCAGTCAGCGGTATGTCTCCACTTTGATGTCAACTACATGCTTTCTTTTGCGTCTCAGGGAGGAAGAAACTTCAAAAGCTTTAATTTCAAGACAATAAAGGGGTCTTGGTAATATATATGCAGACTTTAACTGCAAATGGAAATTTTTGGTGTTAAAGATATAAATGTAGGTGGGTTAGGATTAAATATTAATTTTGTGTGTTATTTATGTAGCACAGCCACAAAAGATACAAGTATATTATTTGAGTACAATATAAGGTATAGCTTATGGAAAGAGTAAGGACAGAATTTTTTACTGATTAATCTACATATTCCTCTCCAAAATTTTTTATGTCTGACACCAAATACTTTAAACACAACAGGATCTTAAGAGAATTATAAGTATGAACAATTCTATTGACTTATAAAAAATATAAAGCTACATGTATAAAGAAGATGGCCATACCACACTGTCATTCCTAGTCAGAAACCATACCAACTTGAAGAGTTTTGAACAAATATAGGTATCAAAAGACTTCGGCAAACTAATTATTTTTAATTAAAGAATAAAGATCTGACAATGAAAGCTTTCTGTGAATATAGGACTGAAATTAATGCAATCCTTTCTAATAACTGTATTGGGCTTTGGATCTATCCTCACAGAATAAATAGAATGCATTAATCATACACGTCTCTCTCTGCTTTCTTTCTAGATCTCAAATGTTTATAGCAGGGAGAGTTAGGAAAGAGTTAGAGAGAAATCATTTGTTCACACAGCTGTACAAAGAACCTCTTTCAGTTCAACTGAAAATTCTCTGCACAAACTGAGATAGTGGGAGAGAAAAAGATGCACTTCATTCAGTATGAATGAACATCCAGTATGAGAAAGAGCTCAATGAAATATTTCATTTTCAGAAAGCAGTTATAAAACCTAGCAGAACTTCCTACTTACTTCCTAGGGTAACATCTAGAAGAAGGTGATAGAGCAGAGGATGGCACTCTTTTAGGAGACAGGAAACACAAGTGCAATCCCACCCTCTGCCTGACAGGATTCGAATGTGAATTTCCCTCTACCCAGAAGAGAAACCTAATAAACAGATTGTGTGTCATTCCAAAGTGGGAATGGTTGAATAAAACAATTAAATAGATATTGATAGACTCTCGAGTGGTTACTACAGCCAATTTTCACTTTAGTTTTTCAGTCTGACCAAAACCAATTACACTTACAGCTCCACACATAAATGATCTGGATTCCAGTCTCTTTTCCTATTAGCATTCAGTTTACTTTATCTACTGTTCATACCATGGAGTTTTTTTGTCTACATTCATTCATGCAGCAAAAAGCAATGTCAGCTGATGTATTTCACACATCGCTACAGAATGCCCTCGATTCTCATCTGTGCACAGTTCACAAAGCAGTGAAATGGGTCCTAGCCAGGCATCCTATTAGTAAGATGACTATTTTTCTTTAAGGACTAGTTCACAAAGTGCTGATAAATCCTAATCCTGGCTGTTTCATAAAAGGCTTGTTGATAGTATCTGACACATCAAATCATTTGAAACACACTTTTCAGAACCACTTCTGTTTATACATCATATCTCCTCAACTGCTGTGGTCAGTTATCCTGTCTGCTAGGAAAATATGGTTGTTTTAAATTCCTGCCGAAGAAACCTCCTGAAGAAACATTTTCTGAGATATGAAGGCTATTATCTTTTGTGAAGCAGACTTGCTTTTACTTTCAGAGGTTCTTTCTTTAGGTAACAACTCATGTCACTCCAAGGCAAAAAGCTGAAACAGCAAAATTGTTTCTGAGTAGAGAAATGTCCTTCAACAGTACCTAAATTTCTCACCCTTTTTTACTAAGTACTTCTGTGCTCCCAGAATTGTTAGAGAGTCTAATTGCACTGTATGAAAGGGATTCAGGATCAGCTCTGTTTGTGCAATACTAGAATTCAGTAAGCATTACAAAGAAAGAGAATTTTAAATCAAGGTGCCATTTGACAGTGGTTATGACTGGCCCAGACACTGCCCAGGTCTGCACACATCTGGAAAAGCTGCACAGCAGCTGCACAGTAAAGATGCTCAATTTTTGTCAAAATGAAAATAAGCTAAAATGAAAGCTTCAGGCTCACCAGTTTTGCTTTATATAATGTTATGGGAACACCGAACTGCCACCTCAGTTAACAACTTGTGAAAGCTAAGAGCTTTGGCAGAGCTTTCTTAGGTCTGATAAAGCACTTCAAGTCCTCCAAGAGAAAACACACATTGATCCCACCATGTAACTACAGGAAAAAATAGGGGTTTTGCCTGAAGGACTGAGCAGGGACTGCAAGGCTGGAGCCTAAGTATCAGACGTCTAATTCAGAGATTTAGGTTGCATATATTTACCAGGATTTCTGCTTTCAAATTTAATGACAAATTTTTTAATGGATGCCAACAGGAAAGTTCTCCTATTGCAGGAACTAAACAGATCACAACTTTTCTGAAGCCCTTTAATTGTGGTTTACTTTTGTGCCAGCTGTTGTGTTTGTACCATAAAAGGAAGAAAACAACTCTGGGGTGGACATTTAATTCTGTCTCTCTCGATAGCAAACATTAACCACTGGCCTGCTATCAGACCACCTGCAATGTGTTAGTCATTACAGAGGTCACTGTTACCGAACATTTTAAACTGTGAATAGCTTCAGTTTAAATTAGGTGTAAAAAAAGTCATTTCCTTTCAGTGATAAACTAAAACACCTGCAGCACAGCTCAAGTTTACCATGAGAGATATAAACTCTCACTCTGAATTCAGACTGTTCTAGGATATACAAAACCACAGTTTTATAAGATAAGATCTTTTAATCTAAATGATTACTGTGTTGCCAGATTAGGTGATTACATGCACAGCTATTTCCCTAGATTTCGAGTTACTCTTTGCTTTACCAGGAACAAATGACATCTTCTGTTGTGGATATATTACATGAATTTTCTCCTCTAGTCAATCATAATGTAGTTTTCCTTTTTACTAAAAAAAAACCCCAACAAAACAAAACAAAAAACCAAAAAAACCACACAAAAACCAAACCAAACAAACAAAACAAAATGAGAGAGTATTTGCTATGTCTCTTCCTTGTTTGTGTGGTACCTTCTTTATTATAAAAAAAGAAACATTGTATTTTAGTTCCAAAGGTGACCACATTGCAAATCTAACTGCTAGCAACACTAATTGGTATTCACTTGTAAATTTTCAAAATGTCTTTAAAAGTCTTATCTCTGTTTGATTATTATGTTTACAATGTTTTCCCTGAGAACAAACATGGGCAGAGATCTGGAATGTTTATTTAAAAACCCCAACCTCATCAAAGTTCTATTTTTAAGGACTTTTGTTTATATAAATTTGTCTGAGGCACCTAAAATGAGCTTGAGCCAGGTGTTTACACCAGAATTCACACACACTTGAGGTGTGCGTGCGTGTACCCATCTTTTCCCCAGACAGAGCACATGCTTGAAGGTGGCTATCTTCAGAAGAGAATTTAGGCATTCCCTGCACCTCAGAACCAATATGTCTCTGCATAGAATTTCTCCTCGCTCTCTACTTTTGTCCGCACACTTTCTTCTAGTTATGCAAAAGAGCTAGAGAATCATGTGGTTTTAAACATGTGTTAACTACAGAATAATGAAAATCGGTTTAGTGTTCAGACCTCTCTAAAGCCATTTGCACTTTTACTAAATATAAAATATTCTGCTTTAGTGTAACCCACACTGGTGAAAGAAAAAATAAGGTGTTAATCATTCATATTTCACTTGGTTTCTTTGTTCAACAAGTTTTAGTTTTCTGGGCCATCTGAGTGGGAATTATATCATCAGATGCCAGTTACAGGTTCTGTGAGCCATGTTCATAAGTGTTGTACAACAGGGGTGATAAAAGAAACAATTAGGAGTAAATATTAAATTTATACAGTAGTATGCAGATTAACAAATATGATTTAACTCTATTCTCCATCTACTCTTGGACAGATCATATTAACTTCTAAATTTGACCATGTGGCATTTTTAAAAAAGAAATATGCAAAATCAAGATATCATAGTGAAAAGGTCCCCAAGACTAAAGATTGTGAAATATCCTGACGGAAAATCTAACTCTTCAGACTCTGTATTCCACACCTAATCCATAAGATGTTTGTACCTCAGTTTTACTCTCAAAACCTATCTGTATAATTCAAAACTATTTTGACTACATGGTACATGAAAACAAGAGAGAGAGGCTGGTAAGGTACATGTTTATCTACACTTATGAGTCTTTTCACGCATTCAAACACTGGACTAAGTTTAATTCTCAGTCTGATTAATTTTCTACTTTAGCTGACTCATTTGTGGGCCCATTCTTTCAAAACTTGCTGAGGTGGCAACTAACAGCATTTGTTTTCCAGCCGCCTGTATAGTATAAAGTAACCCTGAAAACAGCAAGGTTTATTTCATCTGAGCTCCCAGCCTGCTCCTTCCTTGCAGAAGGATCAAAAGTATAAACATGAATGTATTCCCCATCTGCCAAAAGTCTTGCAAAAAAATCTTGAAAAAGTTGGAAATACTATTAAAGATATGAACAACAGAAAAGAATCAGGTTTGGGAAATTTCAGGAAGCAGCATTCTGGTCTTACTATTGTCCCAGCTACCACTGCTGCCTTAGTGAATGTTACTTATGAAGAAGAGCAACAAAAGGAGCACTGCAGAGGTTAGTTTTACATATCAGAGATAAGTCACCAAGGGATGAATTTCCTCAATGTTCCAGTATCTTTTGCCTCCTCAGTAGCTAACTGGACTTTGCCAAATTGAAACAGCTGAGCACTTGATCTCTACATTTCCCTGTTTCTGTTCGTATATGATGTAGTTAAGAGTTTTTGCTTTCCATATTCCAACCTGTTATTATCAGTCATTTCTCTAAAGACAAAGTCTGCCTCCCAAGTGGCTTCTTTCAATACACCATAAAACTGAGCACTGGTGTGCTAACAGAAACGACTGCTCTAATGTGGGAACCACCTAACCTTTTCCCACTGTCGCATCAAACAGCACATTAGGTGGTCATTGACAGCTTTCCTGTGCTGAAGCCAGCCTACCATGCAGAGAATAAAATGCTGAAGCCCATTAATAATATTCCCACTATTTTCTCCAGGCTATAACTGTCAAATGAATGACCACACATTTTGTAGATAATGGTCCAGGAAATATTGCACAATGCAGCTGCTTTTGGGAAGTCATGTTTGTAGAACATAAGATGAAAACTTATTTGACCATTTCCAGGCAACTCCTAATTCTCTGAATATGTACTTATAATTCCATAATATATTTATATCTAAGAAAAATAATACCTCAGTAGTTCTACTCTTTTTGTATTGCAGGAACAGGAATAGTGTCCTCTGATCTGTTTTAAAATCTGAACAGACAAAACCAGAAAAGGTCATTGAAAATTACTTTTGAAAATAATAAATAATGCCAATAAAAAGCAAACAATGTATTTATATAAATGGGAATTTCATCAGTATAATTTCACCACCTAAATGGTTGTCATTTGAAGTGAGCTCGGACCAAACTCACCGTATGCTAATGCCCATGTGTTGGTTAAAAAAAAAGAATTAAACAAACAAACTTTTAATTGAACAATATTTCTTTCAGGGGAGATTTGAAAAAAAAACACACAGAAAACATATAATGTACCAGGAAGAACACAGTGCTCAGCATGCTCAAGGAAGCAACTTCTGTATCTCTGAGTCACGATCAGTTTTTGGCTTACCTCTCAAAAACATGAAAGTCCATAGACTGATCATCAAATATTTAGTACCTGCAAATACATAAATAGAAAGAACAATCCTAGAAGATGGTCTGGCTTTCTATCCTCTCCTTAAAGCTAGGAGATTTTTTGTCATCTTTGAAATGCCACTTTCTTTATCTTTGAAACACCAGATTTTTTTTCCCTTTACCATCAGAATAAAAGTTCCTAATCCACTGCAGGAAAAAACACCTCTCTTCAACTATTGAAGTTGCTTCCATAGTTCTGATCCTCCTACACAGTATTTCCATAGTAATTTTAAATATTACATACAAAGCATGCTAACACTTTCTGCCAATAGTGCTAGCAGTTTTCTCCTGGCTCTAATTTACTGCTTACTTCAACACTTTCAATTTCTTGAATGAAACGGGCACAAGACACAAGACTGCACCACCGCAAGGTAGCTCATGAATATTTCTGCACCAAGAACTTCCTGGAGGGCCTTCAGTGGCTTTTCTGCCACAGTAGGCCTTGAAGGATCTGTGAAATGAGAGCATCTCCATGCTGCTCTCTACCCATAGACGATATAGAACCCCAGCTAGGGCAGACTTTTCTCCAGAGGCTGGGAAACTGGGCCTGTTTCTTTGTTTGTCAAACTGGCCTGTAAACCCACAACTAAGTGCTAGACATAGTCTCATGCACTTAACTCAGTATGGCTACTGGAGTAAAGCAATGCTCACTGGGGGTAAGGTTGGCCAACAACAGGCTGATAGTTGGCAGTGATCAATAGCAAATATTTTTTCCTGTTATGGACTGCAGTCTATAAACACCAGTACCAAGAATTGCTCATCAAGACTGAGTACTCTTCAAACTGTGGCCTTGTGACACTAACAGGAATAAATATATACATTTTAAAACTTGACCTTATAAACATGTGCAAGAGCTCAACATTTATCTCAGTACATCAAGAACATTGTAAAAATATTATCCAGATTAATCTGTTGCTAATTCCAGAGAAAATCAAAAGCACCAAAATGAAGCCAGTGAAGACGTGACTCTTAAATATACTGTCTGAACTGCAGCTCTGTGGTCTTTGCAGCATTGATAACACCGCAGTGGAGATTTTGGAATGGAGAAAGGAAGGAGAGCAGCTACAAAATGAGACTCCTTGTTTCTTAAAAAAAAGCCCTGTGTATTGTCTGTGACACAAGAACGATCTACCTCCATTCAAAATAAAATGAACATATACAGAATATTTTAAAGATGTTTGAGGAATATTAATCTGTAGCTATACTGAATCACTAAACACTGAAATACTGCTATTGGAAACAAAAATTGTTCTCAACTGCAAAAAAGTCGTTAAAAAAAATAAAAGGAATACATCAACATCATGTTGTATGTTCTGTTCAGAACAGACTGTTTCCCTAACTATGGACGTGGTTACTGTAATTGTACTCTTGAGTAAGAATGAGCCTCTGCAGGAGCTGACCCATGAATGTCTGCAGAATACTTGAGGCCAGCAATAGTGTAAACTTATGTTGTTGTAAACATGGCCCTTAATCCATCAAAAGAAAAACATATGGATTCCATCTTTATTTATTTCTACAACAAGTCAGAGTCATCATGACATCTTTAAATACTTTGAATATTATTGTCCTAACTTATGAACTAAAAAAGGCAAAACTTGCATCCATTAGTAGAAAAAGTCAGGCTCTTTTTCTGGCTTATTGCTCAACAAAAGGCAGAGTTTTCTAAACATTGCATTAAAATTAATAAAGCTGTTTTGAAAAGTTCTGTATTTTAATAGTACTACAGCTGCAATAATTAAGAAATTGGCCTCTACTTTGAGTCGTGAAAATCCCTCAATTCACATGGATTTAACTTAGTGAAGCTGCTATATATGTGCAAATTATTTTAAAGTTTGTCTAATGGAAAAAACCCCACTTGGTTAAAACTATTAAATGTATATGCATGAAGGAGTAATGCACATAATAAAACAAGGAGCAAAAAAAATCTCAGCATCTGATACTGAAGAACTTTTATCCAGTAAATACACCATACGCTTATTGAAGGTAAGAATAGAAATAGATTTTAATGCAGAAATTTGAATATCAAGCAAAATATATGACTGAACTGGCTACTTACCAAGAGTATTTATTATTCCTTCATTGGAATATGATAGCGCATATCTGTTATCACCAGTTACTGTTAATGTTAGCAGTTGCCCTGCTATTTCAAACCAATCTAAGCCAAAGCTGCTGGGGGTCCAATGTGCCCTGCCTTTGCCAAGCCTCTCCTCCCTCTTCTTTACACCAGCACTCGTGTTCCTGGGACTGCACAGTGTCACTTCTGGGAACTGATCTGGATAAAATATAAGCATATTAATCAAACAAAAAAAAAAATTCAATTTTGTCTGTCTCAGCTTCCTAAGCCACATTATTGCCTTTAAAGGCAGCACACATTTAACAACATAGGGAGGGCAGGACTGTGATAATCCGAACTATATTGTCTTAGATGTCTGTCAAATTATGCCCTAAAGACTTGATCATAACTTAGCCCAAGTATTTGTGTACTCAGAAGAGAGGGAGGACATCCTGGGTAGAACATCAGTGTCTTCGCGATGACCCCAGAACCCAGGTCTGCACCCACTAGCAAATCTGAGGGCGAAGGGAGAGAATTTTAACTCGCCTCTACATGTCTTACGCAACACAGATGGAACAGTGTGAGTGTGTGTGTATGCTCATTTGCTCATATATTCAAGGAAATAAACATGTATAATCCAATTTGGAGAAGAAACCTGAGGAACAATAACACAAAGATGCTTAATGCTGTTGCCTAGTAGGACATTGGACATCACTTTGCAATGAGAAGTATGTACACACACAAAAAGCAGAACAATTTTACACCATCTGTGCAGAAACATCACAGCACAGGGCAGTAGGGTAATGGCCACTGTCAACGTGGCTTGGAGACAATCACATCTGGAACACTGTGTCCAGTATAGGCCTAGAATACACCCAGAAAAATGAAGGGAATTCAGAGAAGAGCAACAAAAGGGGTTAGTGCAGGGGAGGAGATTTATGAGGAAAGATGTAAAAGAGGTAACACAGACTGGCCAAATAATGACTAGGTAGGGGATATGAGGCATGGTAGCAGTCTATAAATATTTCAAGAATATAAACACACAAATAAGACAAAAGAATTATCTAGTGATGTTCATGGGATATAACTAGGAGTTAGAAGATTAATGTAAAAAGCAAAAGTAGGGTAAATATCAGGAAAACTTCTTTAAAGTGAGATGCTTTAAACTGGTGGAAGAAACGAAGTAATGTGTAGTTCCTCCCTACCATTCTCTACCAAAATTTGAAACAAAACGAAACAATGTATTAGCAAGCCTACTCAGAGAAAATGCCTGCATGTGGAGAAGACAATCTACAATTCCTTTAACATCAATAAAATAATCTTAAATATTTTCAGTGCTAATTCATATTAAAAGCAAGTAGTCTTATTCATTTCCTAAACTCAAGTGACATGAACATTACAAAACTAAAATATTTCTGTAGGCTAATAATGTTCAGATTATAGAAGAAATACTTGAAAGTTTCCATTAATCATCAATCCTGTAAATCTGGTGACTATATAGATTTTGTGCATAAGGAGGTACTTTTTTCAGTCTAATTTGGAAATTTTTGAAATAGCAATTCATGCAAACTGTTAGAAGAGCACTTAGAGTGTTTTGGTATTCTTATTCTAGCACATCAAAAAAAGGTTCTGGCATTATTTCACCTACTCTTCATAATTTCAGCTTAAATTACAGCTCCCACTACTCCTCCATATTTTCCTCATTACAAATATTTAATTTAAACAAACCTTATGTTTATATTGGTATGGAATTACCTTTATAAAAATACTGATTTTTCATTTACATAGCAAATTTATAGTTTCAAAAATCCTTGATGCTTCTGTTTCCCAGGAGTTACAGGTGTTTTTATAAGATAATGATTGAACTTTTATTCTTTCAAGTAAAATCCATTCTCTCATACTATTATTTTTACCAGTTAAAATAGTGTTCTTTAAATGTTGCTTTAAAATATAAAAAAAATTAATTTACTAATAGTTCCTCTAATCTTAAACTCATCTGTCCTAAAATAATAGTAGTTAAGATCTTCTTCTGATTTCATATTCTTTTATTAATGCTTTTATTCACCATCAGATGGAAAGTTTAGTAGTAAAAACCCAGGATCCTGGCAAACAGTGAGCCAACAAGGTGGAGATAACAACAATTAGAAAGCGTGAGCAGCAGAATTACAGAAAGAGCTATTACGTTCTGCAATTTCAGTCTGTCAATATCAAGGCTAAAATAGTATTTACCTTTCTATACACATCTGGCTACTCAAAACCAGTGTGATAAAGCAGCTTAAGTTGTGTTCGTTATTCATGGAGGATGGGTGTACGTGTGTGTATGAGCATGCACGTGCAGTTACAGATTAGACGTCGAAAACTAGAAGGACTTGCAAAGAGAAATATCTGAAAATATTTGCTTTCTTAGGGCCCTGTCCAACCCAAACGAGACTCTGTGGCTGTTGGCCACGGGAAGCTCAGTAAACTTCCTGCGCAAGGAATTCCAAGCAAACTGGAGTAGGCGCTCCAGCTGAAACCTGCTCTGTGGTGCATGCCGGCTCGGCCGTTTAACAGACCTTTATTGGAATATCACAAGGGAATTCATTTAGCCAGCTGTATAATAAGAGCCATAGAGAGTTCTGAAAGAGGGAAATCTGGTGCAGGCTAAAAAAAGTTGCAATTTTCTTTAGAAGGTCACATGTGGCTTTATCTGTTGTTCAGGCTCTGATGGCCTCACTGGAAATCCTTCTATGTAGCTTGAAATTTATTTTTAACATTTTCCTGGGTGAGTTTCACTTAGAGGAACTGCTGTGTTCCAGCTTGATAGTGCAAGAGAAAAACTGCTGTCAGAAGTCTAAGAAGCTGCAGAATTCCTAGATACATCATTTCTCAGGAGAAATACACCGTGTGGTCTCATAAATGCATGCACGGGGTATGTGCACATACGTACATAAATACATGACAGAGATCACAGACTATATTTAAAATATTATGTGCTGTCATAAGCATGAAGAGGTTTTTTTTTTTTAATAAGAGATGTAAACAGTCATTCTCACAATGAGAATGTTTTAATACAATAATGAAATTTCATTAATATAATATCCTGTTGTATATGAAAGTCTCCTGATTAGTTTTCATATAGCAAAGACATCTTTACTTAAATTACACTAGTATAATTTAGGTCATAATGTAAACATCTGGTATAACATCACAGACTTCACAAGAATCCCATTCACAGATTTTGTATGTTTTTGTTCAAATAAGAGTATTTAATTCATAACTTCTTATTCTCTTCCAAACCTTTGCAACTAGTTGTCCTCCACAAGTGATTTGAAGTTGAAATATAGCACGATACACATCTAAAATAAGTATTTTACCAGTTACGTAATAACAACTTCAGTTAAAATGTAGTTAATAATTTGCCATACCTTCTGGCTTACAGTTTGATCTCCCACATGTTTCAGCTTGTGTCTTATATACAGGACAAAGCACATAACCCTTCCTCAAACCGCTGATTCAAGGACGCGGCTTCAGTGAATGAATGTTTTTTACCACCGTAGGTGTTTGAAAGTCAGTTCCTATCTCTCATAAAACCATGCACCAGTAGTATTACATGTGTATGTGATGGGCATTATCTGCTGTTGTAGAGAGGAAGTATAGAACCAGGACCTAGATACCTGAAATCCAAAAAGGATTGAAACAGTAGAGTCTATGAAAACTGTCTAACACCAAGAATATGTTAAGTACACTGAAGATTAAAATTATGAATATAACTTATGTTTCCTTACAAAAATAATGCACTTGATTGCATCACCATTTTAATAATATTTCTTCTTTACACTGGTTTTACCTTACTGAATTGAAATATTAGTATTTTATAGCCTTTTTCATTCCACAATTACTGGAGTTCAATTAAGCTCTTGCATATGTCAGGTACACTACAGTCTAATTTAATCTTCATTACACATTGCCATATTGCAATTATACATGCTATCAGAGTGTTAACACATATTTAAACCTGTTATTCCTTTGTCACTGATTTACAAAGAGGTACCTGAAAAGAAGCAGATGTCATAATTACACGCTTATTCAGCTCATTTTGTACTAAGTCTCAACGTAAATTGCAGATGAGCTAGGCATGTCCTGAAATTAATGTAGTGATGGGACACTAATGCTGTGATTCATTATGGTTTGTCAATGTGCTCCACTTCTGGAATGTGTGATAAAATTATATTAATACTACACAGTAATGAGATTAATGAATTTGTACATGGGGAAGAATAATGGTTCCTTCTGTTAGACTATTGAAAAAATAACATATAGGTAATTAAAAAGAATTAGTCAAACTCCATACAACCCCATTTATATTAAATTAATTTGTCTGGCTTCATTTCTAATAATTGATCACTCTCTGTAAATTATAAAGCACTCCTAGACCATATGAACTACTACTGTAGGAGGAGGGATTCCAGAGTATTATGAACCATCAAGGTGGTCCCTATGGGTTCATATTAATTAAGGTTTAACAGTTTGGAAAATTGTAGCAATATTTTATGATTCATGTAATTAAACTCTGTAACAAAATGTCACAACTGCTAGTTATATCTGTGCCTATGATTTATATCTTCCCCTTATTTCAAAGGAAGCAGAAGTAATGAAATATTCTTAAACACACAGACAATCAAAGGAAAAATGTACTGGCTGTTTTTAGTGTTCCTAACTAATCACATTAGCATTTCATTGCCTCTACTTCAGGCACTAATGGCCACCATCAGACAGTGCAAATTAGATTAATTTAATATTCAACATCATAAGCTTTTTCAACAATGGCTCGATTCTGATCTCTGACTTGTTTTTCTCCTCTGTAATTCCACTCATTTCAATTACACTTTCTCCTGTTTTCTGTATCAACAGTGCAGAATCTCGCCCCTTCCTTTGGGTCTCTCGTACAGCTAATGCCTGCTAGCAAAAGCTGCTTCAGTATATTTGAAGTCGCAGATCTTCTAAACAAAACACAACTGCAGTCCAAAATGACCGATGCTGAATTTCAGAGTCTCACTGTATCATACTAAAAGACTTCTGTTGAAAACTTGTTCTCTTGTGGAAAAGGTCATTGAATAATCTGTCATACTCATTTAGATAACTAATGATCTTGGGGTGTTGCTTTCCTTTGCTTGTTGCCAGAGTTTCCCACTTCTGATTTTTTTTTTTTTTTTTTGTTACTAATCATTAGCACTGAAAAAGAACTTTTCAGGTGAAATTTTATTGCCAAAAAATGCATTTTTAAAAAAATTGAAGTGTTTGCCAAAAAACTTTCATTTTTGACTGATTTTTCAATTCTAAAAAGCATATCTTAAAAGACCTGTAAATTATCAGTACTCTCAGAACAAAAAACACCTTCGGTTTAACTTTTTCATTTAACAATATCGTACACAGGTTCTCAGAAACCCAGAAACTACAGCACCCAGAGACATCTGTCTTGCTGTGTGGCATTTGCAATTGATGGCCTATCTTGCACAATGTGGCTCAAAGATCTCTAGTAGATGGCAATCAATCAAGCAGGCAGATGTCTAAATCCTAGAAATTTGTCCACAATATAGTTCTAACAAGTCAGATATTAGGTCCAAGACTAATAAAAAAGTAGGGATCATGTATAAAATCTCCCCACATTTTTCAAGGTTATACTTATTTCTATATCCAAATTTAATCTAGGAAGCAAAATTTTGGCTTTAAGTAACTGTTTGGGGTTTCTTGCAGAATTGAAAAAAAAAACAAACCACACTGATTTTTTTTTTTTTTCCAATTTTTCCAGACCGAGGGTTATGCCACAGCTATCTCAGATAGTGTGCTGTGGCTTGTGTAGAGAATGAACATGGCTTGCGTTGTGTGGAACGTACTCTGATGTGCTTTGTGGATTAATAGGATTCTTCTGCTCCTACAACAATGCAAAATTCTGTTTCCTGGTAGAAATAGTATCTGTTCTCAAAGATCCTTCTTCTCAGATATCACAGTAACAGGCATCAAATAAGTACCAGAGAAGAATACTGGTTAGTGCAAATGAGCAACAAATGTAAGGCTTGATGTGAGACCACAGAAGTCCACTTAATTGACCTAGCAGGCTTCAGACTAGACTGGCTGTAAAAGGGCGTATTGTACCAACCAGCCTTCACCAATTCTCTGGATGAAAGAGAGCAGCACATGTGTTACTGACTTTGGGTCCATTCTGTAAGCTGACAGAAGTCCTACAATTCCTCCAGATGCATTCTGAACCAACATGGGGAGAGGGTGCCCACAGAAGCAGGGTATGGTTCTCTACCATCTTTGCCAAAAGCAGGTTTGATGTCAGGAAAATCAAAATCACTGCCTCTCTAAATTTGTAAAATAATATTTTTAAAAGATATGGCATTATTATTGCATCTTTGAATGCCTCATCTTAGTTTTTCCTACCTATTCTAGCACTGAAGAGTGAGTTTCCAGTTCAGGTGTAAACACTTCTGAAATCTGTTTCAGGCCAGTGAATAGAAATATACACTGTAATTACAGGGCAAAAGATTACTCTCATCTGTTGGCATTCACATTCCTGTTTTGTTTGTTGGTTTGTTTTCCCCTCTGTGTTACCATGCTGTCTTTCCTGGGAGTAAAATTTAGCCTGGGGCTTATAGGTTCAGTAGATAACAATTCTATCCTAATCTAGTTATGACAGATTTAATATTAATGGGACTAAGAGGAAAATCAGTTTCCTGACAAATGATGATAAAGTGAAATCTTTAAGCAATAATAAAAATCAACATGCCATATCACGTCACCAGTCATTCAAAAGTGACAAGCAGAAACAATCTCCTGAGACAACATCCAGCCACAAGCATAATCACATTTATGATTTAATTCCCATTTAACATCAATCACATCAAATTAATAACCACTCTCAAAGAAAATTAAATCCTAAGTGTATTTTTCCTTTAAAGTGTTATGATCAGAGAAGAAAGTCCTAATTAAATCTTAAACCAACTACATGTTTTATACATGTGACACCTGTAACTTGGCCAGCATTGTGAAATGGCCCCATGTGGATTTTCGTCGTAAAAGAAACTGACAATCCCTTCTAGCAGCTGCCATAAGTTTGATTAACATGTAACATATCCTTTTGTGAAAGTTCTCGTTGCAAAGATTTTCCATGACATTAATGACTGTGCAGCCATTTTGTTTTAGGAAAATACCACGCTACGCTGATTAGCCTTCGGCATGCGACTCGGAGACAAAGCTGCGAGCCAATGTTTATTCTGCTCTTCCTATGTTAGAGTGTTTGTCAACAAAAGATATCCTGCTTATACCTTATTTCATCTTCCCAAGTTGCTTATTCAAATGGTAAGGGCACTGTAAGAAGAATTTCTTTAAGTTACTTAGAGAATTCAAGTGATTCTGTGTGTCCCCAATCAGGGGTGGCCAGCCAGTGGCTTTTAAACTTCATGCAACTCCCAAGCACTTGGCTGTAAGTGGCAATACAATGCAGCTGCACATCTTTGTCTGAAAAAGTGAGCCTGGACACCTTAGGACATAACTTCATGCCCAAATTATCCTTCACTGGAGCACAGACTATTCTGGGAGCATCCACATACAAATTACTCCCAGGATTCTGTCTTTTCTAGGTGTTTGGTATGTCTCATGTTTCTCAGCTAGCTGAGGATTTGGTTAATGTGACAGAACAAGTTGTCATCACTGCTCCAGGTGACTGTGCCTTACTGAGACAGGAAACATTAATACAAATGTATTGTAACTGAAAGTATAGAAGCTTTGGAAAAGCAGAGAGACATGTATTACTTCAGTACTGAAGATGCTCTTGGTCTTCATGTCAGCCCTTGTTATTTTTATTTCAAAGAATTTTAAAAATTCTAATGTAAAATTTAGGCTGGTGCTCTTGTACCTCCTACATGCCAAAGCAAAATGGCTTTTTTCCTTATTTGTAGATGAAATTGCAGATGCAGGAGATCTGCTCCCTGATGTTGATTCCTTCCTTCCCAATCATGAAAGCAGACACTTGGAGAAAGAATGTGTTTGGCAAAGAATGAATTAAGTGCAACAGATAAACATGTACTTTTCTGTATTCCTTTCATAAGGTTCAGCAAGGCAATGTAGTTTGCTTCAGGGTCACAGATTCTGACCTAGGTCAAGCAAAAGTCAGTCATGACAACCCAAATAGTATAAAAAATATCATTAAAACTACTCTTTATAAATCACAGTCCTATGATGACATACAATTTCTTCCTGCCTCTTTAAGCTATAACATGTTTTAGGATCTTAGAACATGCAAGTCTGTTATTCAAGTTTCTGCTGAATTATTCAGGGCTAAATCAAGATGTGAAGACACCTTTTTTGAGACAGAAAATTGGCAAACACTCTCTACTATGCCTTACAGCAAGAAAAACAATCTTGCTGCAGATGTTGTGTTCATCATAAAATTGATGCTATAAAAATGTTACCTGAATGCAAATGAGATTATTTTTATTTAAACCTCCCATACTGAGAGGCACATTTCATCACACGGTTATGAGATCTCCAAGGCCTGCTGTATTGAAGGTCAGATTGTGAGCCCCTCCATTACACCAGTGAGCAGCTACTCACGTGTAGTTCCACTGTCTTCCCAGGAATTTGAGGTGAACAGCTGGATACCAAGGTAAGTCACGATCTGTCCCTTACTGACTCCACAGCAGCTAGTCACAGAGTGAGAACTACTCAGCACAAACAAGAGTTTCACAGTCTGGTCATAACCACAGTCATACAACACATTTTTCGTTACGATTAATGGCTAATAACTTGAAATAATAAGATGTTCCTATGCATAGTTGGAATTCAAAAATACAACTTCTTATGAAAGGATAGTTTCTTATTTGGTAGAAAAGATGTTTTTGCACTCTGTGTTTCTTCACAGGAGAACAAAATTCTCCCCGTTTTTCCATGTCTTGGATAAGTGCAATGGTTTTTTAGAAAAATTCAGGACCACAAATGTGAAAATCAGCTTTAGCATGATATCCACAAACGTATCCAAGACAACTGTATTTACACATATATCTCAAACAATTCTCAAAAGCATGTCAGCATCTCACGCCTATTTTTCATCTTGATTGCCATTTAATTCAGTTAGGTTTCTCAAATACTTTTGAGGACCTGTATCTTAGTACTTAAAGATATGATCCTAAATAGCAACCACCTAGACTAAAGTTTTCCATCTAACTTTCAGAAGCTTGTTGTTTACAACCCTCCACCCAACTCATGCAATAAGCATAACTCTGCAATACTACTTGGGATGCTCGAGTCATTTCACAAGGCACTGCACCAGGTAAGTATCAGAGTCATCTGAACCTACGACTTCCAGATTAAACCCTTGATCCTTGTTTACAAGTCTCTGTGCCCTGCCTCTCCGCCATTATGTATTTGTGTATTAAAATACATACATATATATATACACACATGTGCATGCGCACACAAAAATCAAAACAGAATTAGGGAAGATTGGTGGAGATCCTGATCCATGAGATTTAAATCTTCACAGTCATAGAGAAATAGATACTAGGAACCATGTAAGTGCATAGAATTGCTAGCTCAGAAGAAAACCTTCTAAGTCTTGCAAGTGAAATGTATTCTGCATTCGCAGCTCAGGGTGAACGACCCTACTCTGGCTCCAGTGCAGCATATTAATTTATTCTGTCTGTAGCTTTCTTATGGTAAGACAATAAGCTTTGCACTTTGCAAATTACTTTATCAGTCTTTGATCTGTCTATATATTTTGTCAAAATATTCAGAACTAAATTTGAATAAAATGCATATGAGTAACCATGTAAATAAGGACGATCAATTTGCATCCTACAGGTCGTGTAACAGCCCGTACTGCAAAACTCAGATTAATGAGGCTCCTTCTTCTACCTTTCCACTTTTTGATTACTGTTTTTCTCTTCTTTATTAACTAAAACTCATTTATTATTGAGCTCAGCTTGTCCAGCCTGAGTACTAGCTAGCAGCAAGGAGTGTTAACCAGAGACTCAGAAGGGGTGGATCGACACTTCCTCCCAGAGTTAAATGCAGGAAACCAGCCACATAAGCAGGAGGTTTGAGAGTATTAACAGTGGCTTCAGTGGGAAATTAATCTTGTTTCAAAGTATAAATCTACATGGCATGAGCTGGATCAAAATGAAGGACTGTACTAACGGTGCAAGCTGGAAGACTTGTACTACCAGAGTGGCTTGCTCAGGGCTGTCTTGAGTTTCACACAGCTACATGCCTTAAACCACCCATACCTACATAATCTATCAGCTTTCTTGTCAGCTCCTTTCTTCTTTTATTTTTTCGCTAAACACCAGTGGTCTAATCTGGGATGCACACAGATTGGCCACATTCTGTTTTATCAAAAAATATGCTTAATCTGACAATATGTATAAAATGTACCCAGAGCCTGGGACCTCTTTCAGCTTGCTGTTCCTCTTGGTTAGTCAAGCACATATTTTTTTTCCATGTCTTTTCTTCCAGATGACTGAAGTGGTTTTGTTCATGTCTTGCTTTAGAAGTTAAACCTTACTACAACATTACTTTCATCGGAGATCAGAACTGTACAGATCACCTCATCCGATTTAAATTAATGCTGCATAGGCAGGCATTTACAAATTTTCAAAAATTATCCAATAAAGGGTAACTTAATGGGTAAAGTGAATAACTTCTCTGCAAGACAGCTTTCACTAGATGTTCCTTTGCTCGTTGTACACAAAAGGCTTTGGGGGTCACCTGCATTCTGACAACTGCTGTTAAAAATTTATATTTCAGTCTTGCAGGACTTCTGCCTCTGGCCATTTGTTTTCATCAAGTAAAACCTAACTTAGAGGCTGTTATCTGTGCCCTGGCCCATTGCATTTTGCTTCTACTTTTTTCCGTTTAGTAGGGTGTCATTGATACTTGCCATATGCTGAGGTCTTATGTGGGTAGTCAATATGTTAGCCGTGTCTTTAACAAGCATTTGACAAAGTGGTAGAGCAGATTTTTGAATGAGTATTTGGTAGTTAGGTGCTCAGCCCATATTGACTGTTAGTAATTTTCCTTCTAAAATTATGCTTTAAAAAAGGCATTGAAAAACGCTGTCCCATTCAAGTGACCTTGCTTTAAAGACATGTGGAGACAAGACAAACCATAGTCAACTTTTAAGCCTGCCTTTTATAAATAAATCTAAAGGAAAATTATTGCAGTAAAATTTAGAAAATTATTCTTCTTTAAACACAAGCCTAATTACAAATGAACATCAGCTATAGGCTATCAACTAATGTTGTTTATTACATTGATTATAACAGGGAATCCCTAGGGTTAGTTGATGAAATAAAGATTTAATTTGAGGGTAAAGCACAACAACAAAAATGTAGCTAATTGTAAACAATAGTATTCCAAGTCCAGCTGAGTCCATCAATATAAAAACAGAAGTTAACCTCATCCTTCCACTACTGTAAACATATTAAATGCTATTTATTGTGATTACATGTGTGTGGCCTGTTACAGCCTAAATAGGAACATTTTCGTGACTGAAAGACATAAACATCAGATAACTAACATCATTATTCCCATTTGAAAGATATAAAACCTAAATATTAATTTTAATAGCAAGGTTAGCAAATTAGGAAACCACACACACTAAAATCATTGCAATAACATCCATTGCTAGTAAAATACTCCACTTCCAAGAAGATTAAAAGTACAGGTGGGATTTTTTTTATATGCTATCCTGACACATGTCATAAACAGAGATTTTATACAAAAAAGAATACAGATTTTCCACCAAAACAGAATGAGTCAGAGTAATGGAAATGAAGTTCAAATATATTTAAAAAAAAAAAAAAAAAAAAAAAAAGAGGCACCCTGTGGAAAACAATGCTTGTAAAGAAGAGAGGGGAGCAGGACCCCATGCAAGGTTACGGACATCACTCAGTCACCTTAGGTGAGCGGTCATGTCACACAACAGTGGTGAACAGTGCCGCGGGTGCACCGCCACTCACCACAGCTCCCTGGGGGGCAGTCCCAGTTCAGCAGAACAAATTCACCCACTGCCACCCCACGCAAATACAGCCATGCCACCAGCACAGCCAGACTGTCCTTGAAGGCAAAGCAGCTGCTTTGTAGGACATAGAGCCAAACTCCTTGAGCTTTCCTAGCCCTGGCGTGTCGTGCCTAGAGCTCCTGACCCGAGCTGGCTCCCTGCACAGCTCAGCATTATACTCCAGCTAGTGACCTCTTTGGCTCTTCGGGCAGACCTCAGCAGGACTCCAGATTGTTTTAGTACTATGGGCTACACAACCTGAACATTCTGCTGTTTGGCTATCACAGGCACCCCTTACCAAATCCAACAGAAAAGTGACTTTGGGGGTTCCCTGTTCTGTGTTGGTACAGCACCTTACACCTTGACAACACCTGACACCCAAAAGGATGCAGTGCTACATCTGGGGTAGTGCCAGGCACCTCTGAAAGCCTATTTTTGGTAGTTTCACAACATTGCAATTGACTGCGGTTAGAGAAGACATGGGAAAAGGCAAAACTCTGCTAACTGCCGGGAATAACCCCTTTACCTTACCCCTTTCCCTTCAAAGGCGTTACCAGAGAGCACCACTGACATGAAATGACTGGCACTTTGGAAGGCTGCTTCAAGAGGGGAAATCGCAAAGGGACGTTGTGTGATCTGCAATCTGAAACGATGGTGGATTTGTATTGCAGGAACAGGTTACAATCGCCTTCTTGGTTACAGCCTCCCTGTTTGAATCCATACTTTCACAAAGGCTGTCCTTTCATGTTTTGAAATTCATCTGGAAGAAACTTGGATTCCTCGGACAGTTTGCTCCACGCTGCTCTTTTCCCCATGCTGTTCCTCATTTCCAAGTGGTGTCTACTACTATTATTTTAAACTTTTCTCAGTATTGTTTTTGCAGTAATACTTTAATATTGCATGCACTTCATATCTGCCATCCTTAAGGGACTTTTTTTTTTTTTTTCTACACTGTTTTGCTTGACATTGTTATCGTTACTGTAAGCATTGCTTTGAATAATCAAATGGTGGCCTGTAGACACTGGAAGAAAGGTCAGATACTGTATATGACATACGATTTGCACATCCTTGAAAGGGAAATGAGTCATCTACATAATACAAACAATGATAACTCAGTTGCATATGACTGAGATGCTAAAGACAAGATATGTTTATAAATGAATAAACTTCCTGATTATAGTGATATTATGGTAAAATTAAAGAAAAGAAAAAGGGATTTTTATTTTGTGTAGCAACCTTTCACTTAAAAATAATGCTGGAGTACTGATACACAACAGCCATATGATTCATAGCACGTCTCATTTATTCTCTGTAGACCTTTTCTAAGCAGAAAAGCATCAGTGGCTTGTTGCTAACAGCTGAACCACTCAGAAGCACAAAGCAAGCTTTACAGCATGGGTAAAAGCACTCTGCTTGCAAGTATTGCTACACGGACATCACAAGAGCTCAGCACTTCTACTCTGGCACAGGAACCATAAAAACATGACACTATGTTATAAAAGAGTCAGTAAAAGACAAGGAATGCAAAAATGAGACTTATCAAACCAAGATCAAGAATACATTTGGCATTTCCAGCTCTTCCCATGGCACTCAGTAGCATGAGCAGATCCTCCCCAAGTAAAAACTACTCCTCTGGCCAACCAGATAAAGAATTACCTGCAGAAGCTAATCTTCTCAACTCTTTAAAGCAGAGACCAATTGCCATCTCTGTCCATTTGTTCTGCCTCATCAACCCTGCTGGAAGAAAATGTAGTGGTGGGGAAGAACACGCACAGGGCAGGCAGTCCCCAGGAAGGCTGCGATGACAGGGTCAGTTCTCATGGACCTCAGTGCCACAAGCCCTGCATTCGCCCGCTCGTTCTGCAGCTGCCACTGAGGAAAACCTGCCACAGACAGCAGCTATCTTCTCATGCCATGTTTTGTTCAGAGAGGTCATGCCTTACCAGGACACATCTTCAATTCAGCAGCTACACAGGAGCTTCCTAATAGAGAAAAATTTTAAGAACATCACAGCTTCCTTTCCTTTTTCGCGACGCGCTTGGTGATCACTTTGGCTCACTTCCATGCTGCACAGCAGTTGAGAGTGTTTGATCTTTAGCTAGGATACCTCATAGCCTTCCCCAGATGAAAAGTTCAACTCAGCTAGGTGATTAGGAGTCCAGTTTGAAAGCACAGCAGGATAAAGAGCTCAGATTAAAATCAAAAATATTCCAAACACCACAGCTCTGAGAGGGTTGAAGTTGAAATTAAATATTGGAGTCAGCACAATGCAAGAAATTCACAACCAACTCGTGTATATCTTGCATAATAAAAGTTTAACCACACATGTTCTTAATAGACAGGGTAGAGACCCAAATATGACCTGGATAAATCCACTGTAATATGAACCAAAACCTTTGTTGCGCACCTTCAGCTTCATAACCTAGCAAGATGAAGGTTTAGACTGCAGTGAGCGGAGTCTCAACAAGTATCTCAAGGTACCTGGCTAGTTATTTACAATCAGCTGATAATTATTTATGCTATCACTGAAGTTCTAATGTATTTTATTGGTTGCCCCATTTTTTTGCATTTTGTATGGTACTTTCAGCTGTCATAAACCAGTACAACAATCTGCTAACATGAAATAATTAACAATTATTATGTGAGTGACTGATTTACTTTGGAGAACATGAAAGGCCACAAAACCTGGAGTTTCCTGGTCTACACGGTGTGCATAAAGGAAATGAGCATAAGCAATCACTGTCAGCTGTTCTTGTAAGTAAGAATTGAATCATTTATCTGTCTGCATGTATACATTATCATCATCTCCCACTCTGAAGTAAGCCCTAATAGTACTTTATGGTACAAAAATAGGTTGTTACAGATATTTCATAAATAGTACTACTCCCTTCTTTTCAGAATGATAGCTGAACATATTTAGCATAAAGCGGAAACTTTTAAAAAATTTTATAATTTGGCTCTAAAACACACTTAGTTTTTGTCTGCACCAGTTAAACCACAGCTGAACCCCAGATCTAATTCCAATTTATATTGCACAGTATAGTAATAATTATGTTTCATTACCTGCTTATTTCTCTTCTTTTGTTTTCTATCTGGGATCATTTTGTCCAATATTAATCACTTGCAAGTACCTTCAACTGGTTCAGCACTTCAAGTATTTTAGCCTTTTATTTTTCGTCAGAATACTGTATTTATTCCATAAACTTAATTTCTAGCCATGAAACCGTCTAAATCAATCATATGATAGTATCTTGCTCCAATTAAAGTTACAGAAAAACTTGTTTTGATCTAAGTGGAGAGAGAGCATCCTCTCAGTGCAGTCATGATGAGGTGTCTGCCACCACCTCAGCAGAAATCTAAAAATCAAGGTAAAACCCGACAGTTTTTTTGAGCAATCACACAATTAAAGATAAAATTGCTGATCTACTTTCTATGTGAACAAGATAACATGGTAACAGAGTGTGAAGCAGTGTAGTAAAAACATTTACAGAATGTGAATAATGTAACACATAAGGCCGTATGAATAACCAACTGTTTTGATTAGAGGTTAAGCCACTGCCTGAAAAATCAAGACATTTTTTCTTTTTTCCTTGGAAAAATAAATGATTTAAATATACCTAACTATAAATAAAGAATAATTATATATAAAATAGAATATAATGAAGTAGAAGAATAGCTCAATGGGGTATGATTATGTATTATATATTTTTACATACAATAAAGTTTTGTTTGTAAAAAAGTTAATTTTGATCAGGACATTTTTGCCTTGTGAAGTTCAGGCCTTCTGTTCAAATGAGGTATCTCTGAGTGTGACACGTCTACAAAAAGGTTTGTATGATGTGGGAACCTGTGAAATGCCTGTGGGCTGGATGACACAGGAGTTTCCCTTCTAAAATTGCATCCAATGCTCCTAAGTGACAGCACGGTGGTTTCCTGGATCTGTTGCACAGCCCAATGCCTTGCAGACTGCACTAAGGCAAGTACTTCTGACTCACCCGAAGCAGACTAAACGCTGAGATCAACAGACAGTAAGTAAACGGGGCCATCTGAGACCACAAATGGAGTGTCTGGAGGTAAAGTCCTTTAGAATACCAAATTCAAATGGGCTCAAGAGAAATCTCTCTTTCAAGGTTCAGAGTTAAACTGGAGTGTGAACAAACCTCACAATTATTTCCCAAACCAATCCTGCCATACCCAGGCTGCTTGTTATACAAGTACTGTTTGAAGGTGTAAAAACGTACAGGAAGAACCACACTGATTGCACAAGACAGATGGAAGATACCCAACACCAAGTATTCCTTTGCCCCAGTCGTCCCTCCTCGGCGTGACTCACTTCTTTTTGCTCTTCCCTCTTTGCACCAGCTATGCCACCACTGCCAGTGCACCCTGCCCTGGGACTGGAGGGAGGGAGCAGAGCCAGGCTTCACTGAGCTTCATCCTTCTGCACAGGCAGAGCTGCACGTGAGCCTGAGACAACACCTAACTCCTTGAAGAGCTCTGAACCTTTCACCGTGTTCCTCTTTCCTCATTCCTCCATTCCCTGCACTATATCTGACTTGAAAGTCTTTCTCTGTCATTTAAAATGTAATTTATGAGTGTTTAATCAAGAAAAGTAACTTCAAACTCTTCCAAGCACTGGGGAAGAAAAGGAGCATGTACACAAGTAGGCTTTCTCCCAGACTGCTTTCTGGTACTTGTTCCAATAGAATGTTAATAATTATGTTAAAAAGCTAATTTAAGAAATCCAATTTTTGGAAAATGGGTTTTCAAAGGGCACATTTAACAACTAGAGAAAGTTCGATCTGATTTCCCCATTAGAAGAGGAAAGGAAATCCAATTTTAATCTATTTTTGTTCTCTTAAAAAGATGATATATAGAAGTTACTTTGAAAATCATCCTTTCAAAGCAGAACCTAACATGTGCTAACTTGTGAAGCACAATTAAACTGTTCCGATAATTCCGCCTGAAAAAATTAGCAGCAATATTGAGAAGGCAAGTTGTTTTCAAAATGTCCATGGCAGAAATGCTTCTGTGTTAAGCTGGTATTGATTCTGAAACAATCTTACACATGATAAATGAGAGCACATTTAGGAGAGGATTCAGTCATAAAAGCTCACAAATCAATCAGCTTGTCAACAGGCAGACCAAATTCAATTTTTATTCTTACTAAACTCTTATTTGTTGGTAGGCCATTGTTTACTTTGAAATTGCTTTACAAAGGAATGGGGGAGGTGGGGAAACATGGGAAAGCCAATCTTTCATGAACATATTAGAAGCTGGTATTTCATTTAGGGCTGGGACAGAGAAAATCTGATTGTCTCCTGGATAATGCAAACCTTTCATCTCCTTCTGGATGATCATAAACATTTGGTCATATAATGCACTTTACCTGCAGCAGCATTTCATAATAAGTCTCATAGCATGAGACATGGCATCACTAATTTGTAACAGAGCATGTTGTGATTGGCATGTCATATTCTAAAGCAATAACCTGATGTACACAAGAGCTGCTGCATCACTTTACCAAGCCATGCTGTGTTTCTGACAAACAGTTTTCACCGTGTTCTGATGCCTCAAAATTAAAATTGTAGTGAAATGACATGGTAAAAAAAAACCCCAAACCTCTCCTCCCAGAATTCCCAATCTGCTGGCCTTGGGAAAATCAACAGTAACCTCATTAGAACTTGAAACACCTCCAATGTAACATAATTAATTTATACAATCTATTAGTGACTTTGCACTGGTATCACTACTTGGTTTTTGAAATGTCATTATTCCAATCCAGAGAGTCTAACCTGACAGTTACAGACCAGCCATGATGCTGCAGAGGAACATCCCCTACATGAGGCTGCTCACTTCACTCTCACCAGCCTACAAACGATTTATTTAGAGGAAGAATGCAGCCTAAACAACAAGTAGGAGTAAGCCACTTGTTCAGCCTTACACAGAAGACTCTCCCAGTAGGAACCTGAGCTGAGTCTTATTAAACCAAGGCATCACAGAGAGCTGGACTATGAGAACACAGATATTCTGCGTCAGGGGTGATGCAAATGTAATCTTTTGAGATTTGTCTTTCAGTAATAACTTTTGGAAAGCAGAAAGCAGAGTATGAACTATTCTTACTCTTCTTTCTCTCCTCATTCCAATTAAAATGGAAGTTGTGTGGTTTTGGAGACAAGATTTACATAGAAAAAACACTTCATTAGTGTTATATTTTCTAAGCCTAAACCTGTTCTCTGTCACCACTCTTCTGTTCATTACCTCCTTTGCCTCTTGATACGTCCAGGGATGTGACAGCCTAAACAGCACCACATTTGGATTTTCCCTCCCCTGTTGGTTGATAGAGCTGGAAGTCCACCAGTCTGTGTCCCAAGCCCAAGTATTTCTGTAAAGTACACATCTGTTTGATTTTTTAATTTAGCCAATATTAGCTATGTTCCTGCAAAAAAATATTTCTGAATATGCTTGTGGAAGAGGACTTTGCATGGATTTAACACTCACTACCAGACAGATGTCATGCAGAATTGACATTTGGAGCATAGATTTATCCAATAAGGGATCTCTTTCACGGTAAATTCATTGGTTTTGCCATAGACACCCAGCAGGAAAACAAATCTTGTGTGATGGGTTTTAGTTTTTTATTCAATGGGGAACCAGACTTGGGAAAAACCATCTGCATCATTTGGGTTCCTTAATCTTATTTGTTCCTGCCATTGCACTATAACCAAATAAAGGACTAAAATAAAAACCCAAATATGAGCATCTCTAAACACTGCAGTCAGAATTTGTAACAGGATGTGAACTTAATGGTTGAGATGCAACCAGCTGACCCAGAACTCCAACTTTGAGCATTCAAAACCTAATAAAACCAAATAATTTTCCTAGTCACAGCTGGAAATGTAAAGGTAGTAATATATATGCCTAGACATATGTGGCTTGTATGAGACTGTGGAGAAGACACAGGATAGCTCAGACAGCCTGAACCCACTCTAAAAAAAAAAAGATATGGACAAGGAAAAGCAATTGACTATGTATTTTCAGTCTGTGAAGATCCCATACTTCAGTCATTACCATGATGTCTAATATCTGAAGGTGAGTGACTCTTAAAAGCCTCTTCCTGTCAGCCTGGGAAAACAATGTCTTGCAGACACTTCCAAGATAACAACTATAAGATCATTAAACATCTTCCAACAAGTTCAACTCCTCCTCCCTTCTTCTGTCTCTTAAAACAATCAAACTTACAGGAAACTACTAACAAACAAAAGCATTTGGAGGAAATATTGTGTTCTGCTTCTTGTGGTGTAAAGGAAGAAGACGGGAGTATCTCGTTTCACTGTTGTGTTTTAATGAGAAAAACTACCCCTTCACGTTTTATCCTTCAAACTCAGAGCACATGAGAGGCATACTGGAACCCAATAATACTTCACTGAATGACCAGTAAAAATCTGTTAGTTCCATTCATTTTAAAATAATAAAAACGACCAGACTCCCATGTCAACCTGAGCAATCTGTTAAGTGCAGGCATTGGTAAATGACATTACTTGAACAATAATTAATTCTTACATGACTTGGAAGTATGTATTCAACTAATATCAGACATGAAGGTATTTGTTGAATTTTATTGGATTTTAAACACAGGTCATTTGTTTTCATTTCCTTCTTTATCATAGATATATAGCTTTTCCATTTTTACTATATAAAATTGGAGTATCATATTCTCGGTTGAAAGCAATATTAAATTACTTTTAGGAAACAAAGAATATTATATATGTTTTTTTCTGATCTGTTTTTAACCAGAATAAAGCTGCACATCTGGTATATTTTAGTTTTGGGATATGGAATATCTCTGTCTTTCTCAAACATTGTCTACTGTAAACCAAACTGAACAACTTTCGGAAGTGTTCCTTTTTCACTGAAATTTGAACCCTATGGAGAATGCTTGGCATATGGATTAAAAATGGATGTGAAAAACCAGTCATGATTGGAACAAAGGGATTTTTTTTAGACCACAGGAATGGATATATACTTGAAGGTGCAATCCATCCTAGCTTCAGTTATTAGGATATATAATTTAGAAATCAGGACTGGATCTAAGTCAAGGGTGATAAATGAAGACAGCATACTTATAAATGATGGCATTCAGGAAGGAGAAGTACATGGGGGCTTTTTATGGATTTTAAGTGCATTTTCATACAGGAAACAAATTGGTAGTGTTAGGATACATATTTCAAATGAAACTGAAGCTGTACTATTTATTTCTGAAATGAGTCAGGATTACACAAAAGGCAAGCAAAGAGGTGGTCCTTGCCACTGTGTGTCTGCATAAACAAAAAGATCCTAATTGTCTGCATTTTAATGCAAGTAATATCAGGCTTAAGGTTAAGCTGATTCCTAGTCTGGTGCAAAGTGAAGAACCACCCAATGCTGTACAATTACAGCATAACTGTCAGGATTTTATTACAGAGTAACAGAGCACTTCCCACATAAAATTCATCAGCAAGACTGAAATCCCTTCCCGTAGGACTAAATTCAAACCAACACTGTTCACTTTTATCTAAGTTTTGTGTTTGAAGAACGGAAAATAGCCTAGCCAGCTGTTTCAGCTGCATTTTTTTCATCTGTTGTTCTCATTGACTGAAGGAGAATTGGATTATACAATACAAAGATCAAAACCTCAGGTCTCTTTTTTGTAGTGTTTGAAATAACAAAAACAAACAAAAACATCTCCAGCCTGCCCCGTGGAACTAGAAAGCCAAAATAAAGCAGCACAGGCATGGAAACAGCCTTGGTATTGAGAATCCAAAGCCCCACACAAACAGAGAATGAACCTCAAAACTCCTAGGCTAAACTGAAATGTTAATCTACTCCCTCTGAACCAATACTGAGATGAATAGAAACAGGGAAAAGCATTTTTGTTTCCTTCATGGATCCTTTTAAACTACAGCAGAAGCAATGGAGGTCAAGCACGGCCCCATGTTATGGATTGCTGTTCAATGATAGGCTCAACAAAGTGGAAAAATATGCAGTGATTAGAAAGCTGGAGAGAACGGGTGCTGACTTCTATTGGACAGCATCTTCCCTTCCTCCCCAGTCATTTTATGATGCATGCCTTCAATTGCAAAGTACTATAAAAAGCTTCCTGAAATTCTTGGCACTGCTGCCAATCTGATTCCACAGTGACTTCCAGTGATTAACAGAATGCTAGAAAGTGCAAGACAAACAAAGATCAGGTGAATGGGGAAAAGAAACGAGAGTATCATTAAAGTGCACATAAAGTGCATTCATTTTGCCAACAGAGCCAATGCATATAAAAGGAGTGTAGTTTTTGAAAGTCAATCCCTTCCATTCTGAGCATAAACCAGATGAATTTGTAAAGATTGTATTTTCTGTGCTTATGGACATATTTTATAAAAAATTAGAACTGCAACTTAACTGGCAGTGAGAGCAAATTCTTTAAAATTCATTTGTTTCACTAAAGTCCCAGTCTGTGTCTGAACTCTTTCCTTGACCAACAGTAACTTGATCATTGCAAATAAATTATTAAAATGCTAACTATAAGGCTGTACATTATAAAGCGTGACTATATTATAATTGTTGTTCCTCCAAGCAGCTCCTCAAAATGCATATTTAACTAATTTATCCTCTACTTTGTGCCCCTGTGGCCCTGGAAGGTGAAGCAACATCGTTCATAAGAAATATTAACATTGGCTTTTTATCAAGGCATCTGTGAAGCAGAAAGCAATAAAAGTGCTAGTGCATGCACTCATTTACTACTGAAATATCACAAAAATTATTCAGTGTCACAAATCTAATTTTGTATGATATTTCTATACATTTTAGCAGTTAATTTTTTCAGTATTAGTGAATTAATATGCTTTGAATACCCCTGTAGCTACAGTGGAAAAATGGACCAACACACTTATTTAGTGCTGCTACCCAAATCCATTAGACAAATTTTCTTTACAGCAAAGCATTGATGAATGAAATGTCCCATGCTAATGTAAGAATAATCAATTTAGAATGCTTATGACAATTAACAAAGCTGGAGATAAGCTTTGAAAGCCCCATGCTTTGTCAGCCCTGATTTGGATTAAACTTGCACTAATAGGATCATTTTTCTTCCAAAAGGTACTCTTTTTAGGCAGACCTATCAATTAATATGAATTATGCATGTATAAAAGGACTAATGTCATTAATTAGACAAATTAATTTTTATGATGCAGCGAATAGACTAACACCAGATTTTATGAGATATCATTCTCCCAATTCACACCTATTTGGAATAAATGTAGAGTTTACATTTGCATGGTTATTACAGAATCAATCATTATTAACCAGTGACACTGTATTGGACAGTTGAATATAATCTGGTTTAACTTTCTCCTGGTGACCAGGTATATTCAGTTCACGGGTTTGGAGACAAAGTTTTACTCTGACTTGCATGCTTTCAGCTGGGAGTAAAGCTATATACATCTCAGGGAAATACAAGCAGAGTGTGTTGTGTGCTGTGTATTTCAGTCCATTTGTGATGATAAAAAGGGGGAAATTAAATAAATATAATCTGACTCTTCTGGCATCAATTTTAGCTGTAGAATTGAAAACATTCAAAAATTTAGAAAGGCTCGTGTTAATGCTGGCCCACACTTTGATCCTGAAACACTGCTTTATTTCAGCCACTAGTAATTTACCACTCATTGCTTCCTTTTGCCTCTAAGCCTGGTGCATATATGTTTCAAATTGTGCTAAAAACCTTTACAAACTAAAAATGTGTATTTAAAAAATCAGACTCTCAGAATCCCCAAATGTGCTTGAATTTAAAAGTTTGAGCATTTATATGATAGATATAATTCTGCAAATATTGGGTTTAAAATCATTGCCTAATAGTATCTCCTACATGGAAAAGATAATATAACGATTTCCATTCAAATGTGTTAGGAACTATTAAACACTTATTAAAGTTATTTTAAAACTTTGCTTGCTTTGCATTTAATGAAGTGAATGAAGGATGGAAAAACCTACACACTTTACGCACATTCAATTCTTAAAAATTACTTCTTGCCGCATACCTTCTTTTATCCACTATTTATACACCAGCTGTAGCCAAATATAAAGAATTATTCTTGACTACCTTATTTGGCTTTCAGAGAAATAGGATAGCAAACCCTCAGAGAGGAAAGTATTTAAATGGCCGGCCCACTTCTGATAAAGCGCTAGTCTTGGGGAACATGTCCTCTTCATGAACTACACGGAAACAGGAAAACCAGCAACTACAGGAGCAACCCCCGAAGACTAATAAACCCCCCAACCCTATCAGGGATCGCTTTTCCCAAAGAAAACTAAGGGGTCACAGTCCAAGGAGAGAGCTGCTCTGTGTCATGTGACAAACCTCTTGTATTTCCAGTTTAAATTTATTCCAGGTCAGTTTACAGTGGTTCATGGCTCCACATCCACAATGCTGGCTCTGTATCTCAGTCAGTCCCTGTTTTGTGAGGCCAACCCAGCTAGCCCTGTCCCATAAGAAAACTCCCTGCCTTCCCACCAGTACCTGCAGCCCTTCCCTGGACCTATTCTAATCTAAATCTCTCTTGATGCTGGCTGAGCGGATCTGGGTACAGGATATTCTACGACGCTGCCAGTCCCTCAGAAATAATGTGACAATGTACTCTGCCTGGAAAGGAATGGGAATCTTGCCTGTAGGGATCTGAGCACCCTCTAGGGTATTGCCACGCATTTTCTAGCATTTGCAGTGTCTTATAAATGAGTCACTCTAGCTTTGCTTTATTCAAAGTTCTTGGTTTGGATTTATCCTTGGATTTTCTATTTTGAACTGAGAAGCTATAGAAGATGGACACAGGAAAATGCAGACCCAGCTGAAACATTTAACTCTGAATTTCAAATATTCTGTTTTCAATTCATCGTGTTGCCTTAGCACACAGAAAGCCAAAATCAGTTTTGGAGATCATGCAAAGGCCTTATTAAAGCTCTCATTAAGTGATGTGCCTAGGGGAGGATCTAGTGACTTCCGACAAAAATTAGAGTAGTAGAGTAGAGGAATGTTGAAATGCCAATAAGAAGGGACATACATCAAAGAACCAGACAGTGTAACATTTTCACACGGAAGTGAATAATCAACTGAAAAAATAAAGACTTTATATGGAATTCATTCTCCATAAGGTTTTGCATAAATTAACTTACAATTAACATTTTCTCAAAGCTAATAAAGGTGCTGGAGAGTAAAGCACTTTTCATTAATCAGCAAAAACACAAACAAAATGCAATTTTGTTTTTAGCAAAGACTCAGTAAGTATACTATAATTGCTTTCTTATTGGGTCAAACCCCAAACATAAAGATACATTCTAGTATACGATTAATTATAATTAATATATGGGAAGTATGGACAGGTCCGAGCAGATGTTAAAAATAAATAATGATTCACAGAACACCACAACATGGTATAAAAATCTGAGTTTATATGGTGCAGCTGGCTGTATATAATGCCTTTTTAATTTATAAGACTACAGCATCTGGTCTTCTAATGTCTTGCTACGAATTTTCATAAAGTCATGGGAATATTTCTTGTTCAATTTTCTTTTTTTTTTACATGGAAAGGAACTAATAGAGAAAGAAAAGAATTGTGTTGGAAAGAGAACTGCTAACATAATGAATCGAAAGAAATAAGCACTTAAAGAAATTTTAAAACAACGGAAACTGAAGCACTAGGATTTTTCTTCCACCTAGTACTGGCTGCACAAAAATCTTAGAAAGATTCTGAAAAGTAAAATTTATTGGATTTGATTTTTTTTATGACAACAGTTGTTAAAGAAAGAAAAGAGTTACACTGGAAACGCGGGATATAAAGAAGAAAGCAATTCTTAGTCAGGCAACACAGTGTCTTGTGACTTGACTAGATTTCTTAATACCTGTGCCCCTTTCTATACAAAACCTGCAATCATCAGAAACCTACAACTCTGTCTCCTCCTCTGCTTACTTTCTTCAACTGTAAGTTTTAGGGTGAATATTCATACAGGTGATTCACTTTTAGAAATAACTCACCTGCAGTATCTAAATTATTCTACACTCTAATCTTTAGAAAGTGATTGTGTCTACTCTGCAATTGCTAGTAGCCTAACGAGATCTAGGTGTCATATTTAATGTCCATTTTGCTCAAATATTAATTCATATATTTGAGCTATGTCAGCATATATGGAAAGCAGATGTGAGCATGTAAGTCAGAAACTGAGTTCTCGAAGAAGCAATAGAAGGCATACATCAATCCATGATGGCAAGAAAAGGGAAGGCAAACCATGCTACTACTCGATTATTCTCAGGGCTCTACAGAGAATAACCTGGTTTATCCTTTGTCCAAGTCTAAATAGCCTAGAATAAATGAATTAGAAAAAAATCTGAGGGATGTGCATCCCTCTGTGGTGCACTAAAGAATACAGTGCAGATATTTAGTATTCATCACTGCTCACGATCTCTGTCTTACACGGTGAGCACATGTGAAGTCACAGTAGGAAATGTCAATGCTGGTGTTGCATTTTTCCACAGTTGCAACTGCAGTTCACCTTCAACAATTGACCCAGAAAGAATAAAGCTGACGAGTGTTTGAGTGTGCAAAGAGATCATGACAGCTCAGGCAACAAATATTTTATTTGTGCAATATCCAATCACATGAAGGTAGCCAAAATGTTTCATTGCTCAGTGTTCTCTATTGAGCAACAGAACTGCAAGATAACTTTTTTTTTAATTGTCTTTCAAACCTGAACAGATTTTTTTTATAGTTTTCACTTGGCAGGGAAAATAAACAGGTATAACATGCATAAACAAGTATGCTAAATGATTGTGTTTTGACATGTTGAAAAATCCCTTGTTTGGCCTGACCCTGGTGTCTTCTGTTATGTCCCCTCTAAACAATAGTGCTTTTATTTGGCAGATTTTTCATGAACTACTTACTTGTTCAGCAGCTTCAGAAAGATGTCCCTGTATTTCTCCAAAACTTGACCGTGCTTTCCTGTTAAATCTCTAAATATTGTATCTAGAATTCTGTAATCCAGCTAGACAGGAGTTGATGTGAGTGTGCTTTCCTAATGGGAATAGCTGGAAGGCAAAGAGCTGGGAGCTTTCTTTTGCCATGTACATGTGTTTTACAAGCATTTGCCTAGGATCTCTCAAAGTCACCCTGTATGCATCTTTCTCTTCATAGGAGAACTTCGTGTCTTCAGTCACTTAATATATTAATGTTCTTACCTTCCTGGCACTTTGTAATTGGCATTATGATAGAGAGTGACTCTGTTTCCCACAGCCTATGACTTTGCCCACAGCTGAATACTTTTATTTTTCTCCTTCATATCATTTCTACAGCATGTACACTGGGAATGATGGATGCCTTCTTGCTCACTCTGCCTCCTGAGTGCCTTTTAGCTTCCATCTGTGCTCAAAACTAATGGTTGGTATTATTTTGGTCTTTTCTCCTGGATAGTTCTGCTGCCCTTCCTCTTTAGAAGAGGATCTCAAGGATTTAGGAAGAGATCTCAAGGACTGCTTTATCAAGCTCTCAACCACTGAGTCGCATCCACCTACCAGGAATCCATTAGGCATTCTCTACGATTTTTCAGGTTATACCCAGACATCAGTTTTCGGTTACACAGAACAAGTATTTTTCTCTCATTGCTTGCCTTGAGGAAAAAAAACAAAAACAAAAACAAACAAACAAAACCCCAAAACCAAACCAGCCTATCTCAGTGGAGTTTTTGTAGGTTTATTTGGATAAAATCATTGTACTTATCAACTTCCTTTATCATTTATTCTGGCCATTATTTCTCACAGTAGAGTTCACTGAGTCCTTGCCTCTTTCCACTAAAGAGAAAATGAAAACAACAATGAAGGAAAAGGGTTTGGGGAAGGGTTTTGTTATTATTGTTGGTTTTTCTAACTGAGTATCAGTTTATGTAGAATTCTGTTGCTTTTACACATACAAAATATATTGTCTAGAAAGCCGGCATTCAGTCCAACTCTACACAGGCTGTTACGCTTTCTTCTTGAGAATCTCATCAGACTGCTCATTTCTACTATATATTTTATTTTCTGCTGAAACAACAGAAGAATAAATGTTTCTAAACCTAACTGACACTTGCTTTAAGGAAACATTCACAAGGATGTTGACTCTCCAGCTAGTGTTTGCGCCACTTGCGGAAAGATAATGCTGGGTATTTCCTCCAAACTCACCTACTTTGTGAATTCTGCTACTCCCTGCAAATTCTATCATGGCTGTGATAATGAAAGTAGAAGAGAAAAGTAAAGGAAAGGGGAATTAGGAAAGGAAAGTGTCATATAAATATTCCCCCTAAGCAGTCCAGATAGTCATACAAATACAGAGGTCATGTTTCTTTGATTTTTTTTAAAAAAATTCACAGATAGGAATTTGTGTTTCGAATATAAAACAACTGAAAGAGGCAAATCTAAAGAGTGGTTAGGTTCCAGGTCTGTTTGCGATGCATCAAGCCCTTTTATTAATTTAATATGAAGTAATCCAGATCTTTAGGTATTTGTATGATATTTCATGTGTATATATTTACAGGACTTGTGTGACTTGCAGTCTGAGACAATTTTTGAAACAGCATGTTCTATTTTAAATTATAGGGACATTGTTCAAAGCTGGAATATTTTTCAAAATTTATTAGGTAAGTTAAAGCAACATCTTTACTGAAACTGCACATCTAAAATTGCATACTACATGGCATGTTCAAGATTATGAACATTGAACTTCCTTCACATTTACAGATAAAGAAGCCATCAGTTATTTACAGAATGTTTCTAAGAACTGGGAATGAACTCCTTAGAGTATTTACATGAATAAGAGATTTGTCATTGCCTTTAGCAGATCTAAGTATCAAAATTTTCACTCATTCATCTGAGAACAGAACTTTCCCTATTAGCAACTTTCTAACAACATTTACACCTCATCTATTCTTGGGGGTGAGGTGAACCTGAAAGTGAGAGGACTAATCACATGAAGTGCATTTAATTGAACATGATCAGCTCCCATTAGTGAACTGAAATGAATCTGCTGGCATTTTCGTTCCAGTATTGCTTTAAGGATAATTGGGAGAATAATTCTGAGTCACTAAAAAGTTTATTTTTAGTGATCTCAAGCACTACCTCTTACAAGACTTTACAGGAAAATTCAGCTTTGAATAATGCCAATTGCTTTCTTAAAAGCTCCCACACAACATTTGCTGATCAGTAATATATTCCTGATAAATAATGAACGAGTCATATAAGTTCCAGCATGGAAGACAATTATAAAAATAAGTTGGTATAAGGATACTGGCATGCATTTTTCCTACATCTTTTTTCATTATACCAAGACTAAAGTTGCTGTAATTATCTAATAGTACAGATACTTTATACCTTTTTATGTTGCCTCAGATTTTCAAGTATTTACATAAATTTATATAAATACACATAAAACTCATGGGATTTTTACTATTGATAATATTTCTACTGCACATTTTTGCAGTGTATTTAATTGTTACATTGTAAAAAACAACGGGGAATACAATATAATAGAACACAAAGATTTTTAAAGTGATTTTTTCATGGTCTAGTCAAATTATTACTAAGGGAAAGAAAACTAACAAAACATGGCATGCTGAACATTTTGCCCCATTTTTTATTTGTTATGCAGAAACATAGTAGAAATGGTTTTAAATATTTTAGTATAATCTGGTAGGACTGAAATTTTAAGGATCCCTGTCCTTTGACATTTTCAAGTGAATTTTGAAAAGCAATCTATAAGCTTCATAAATAAAGTCCGTGTTGCTTTTAAGCAATATATATAGTCTTTTCAATGGAAATAAGCAGACCACTTAATCACTGAACATGCATTTAGTTTATTTTAAGGGTTAGCCTTTTCATTTGCAAGGGCTTATAAAATAAAATACTAATCCATTTATAATCAAAAGAGTAACTTTTAAAATAAAAACCATATTTGTAGCAGTTTTGATGAAGAATAATGGCACAACTAATTGTTTGCTATAAATGTGTAACATACATATGTTAATGCAAGACATACGATAAAATAAAAATCTCACAACAAAGTTATTCTCCTTGAAAGAGCTGCCTTTGCCGTTGCACCATTCATTCATTTTGGATAGAGACTATTCAGAGGCTAAATTTTAGAACAGCTCATTCTCCTGTCATATGCAGAGCCCCCAGGCAGAACTGCCAACTCCCTTTGGAATCACCAGTGGGGAGAGGAGCCCAGACCCTTTTCCTAAACAAACTGCATCAGAAGGGGGGTGGTCAGTAGGGTCGAGAGAGGTTCTCCTCCCCCTCTACTCTGCCCTGGTGAGACCGCATCTGGAATATTGTGTCCAGTGCTGGGACCCTCAGTTCAAGAGGGGCAGGGAACTGCTGGAGAGAGTCCAGCGCAGAGCCACAAAGATGATTAAGAGAATGGAGCATCTCCCTTATGAGGAAAGGCTGAGGGAGCTGGGTCTCTTTAGTTTGGAAAAGAGGAGACTGAGGGGTGACCTAATCAATGTTTATAAATAGGTAAAGGGTGAGTGTCAGGAGGATGGAGCCAGGCTCTTCTCTGTGACATCTAGTGACAGGAAAAGGGGCAATGGGTTCAAGCTGGAACATAGGAGGTTCCACTTGAATATGAGAAAAAACTTCTTCACGGTGAGGGTGACAGAGCACTGGAACAGGCTGCCCAGAGAGGGTGTGGAGTCTCCTTCTCTGGAGACATTCAAAGCCCGCCTGGATGCGTTCCTGTGGGATCTGATCTGGGTGTTCCTGCTCCGGCAGGGGGATTGGACTAGATGATCTTTCGAGGTCCCTTCCAATCTCTAACATTCTGTGATTCTGTGATTCCTTCACACCTGGCTTTTACCTCTCATATTCAAGATGGCAAAAGACTCTCATGCCATGACACTGGGTAGTATTTTTTTCCCCACACTGGATTTGCTCAAAATCCTCAGAAATTAGGTTCTACTCTCTCTGATACGAAAGCTCATAATCTAATCTTTAAAATATTTAGTGCCTTTTATCAAGTAAATGAAATTATTTCTCACATGAAATTAACACCAAATCGTAAGTTGCACTTTACATTTCCCTATCATATTTTCCAATAACTGTTTATCTAGAGAGATGCCACGCTGCTCCTTCATGATTTCAAATTGTCTCTGCTACCTTTTTAAGTAACGGACATTTTGCTCAATACAAGGTCTTTTAAAAGAGTAAAAAGGGAAATTACTTTCAACTCCTAGTGAGCAACTCCCATTTTGCTCTAAGGATGGTAAAGGTGGGAAAGGAAGGGGCACAGACTTGGCCTGTTATGACACATTCTCCGCTCTGTAAGCATAGCCCTACGCATGCAGCAGCGGGAGAAACTCAGATTTGAAGCACACAATGATATATTTCATTTCCATATTTAGGCACACAGTTGTCTATAGCAACCCTTCAGGTATTTAAGTCATTTCATTTAGTATTACTTAAAATCTTATCCTATTCCATGTTGTCACCTTCCATAGGAAGACAAAGGCACTCAGCACCACATGAGCTCCTGTGCTTCGCAAGGAAAAAATTACTGAAAGGAGGAAAAAAAAAAAACGAACCCAAAAAACAACCAACAACCCCAAACCTACATTACTTAGATTGATTTAGTGACTTAGTGGTGAGCTGACAGGAGAATATTTAACAAAGATCCCTTTGAGAAATTGAAACTTCACACAAGGAAACCTAACAAATATCAGAGCTGGATACAAACTTTTAGATGTGATCTTGTCCTTCAGAAATCTGTGTTTCAAAGCACAGAGCACCTTACTGCTCACTAATTCCGTTGAGAGTTCAGTATCATATAAAAATTGACCAACATGTGGAGAAGTAAATGAGGGCTTGTACCTGCATCACTACAACAAACGGAAATATGGTGGTGAAATGGCTGCAAAGGGTTCTGGAAAGAGTTGCTCTTTATCTGTGCCTTCTCCCCTGGGCATGAATAGAGTATCTCAAGCGTGTAGAGTTGATGCGCATAAGTGTGAGTCTAGCATATTATTTGGGGAGAATTATGATAAAGGAAAGTAGAAATCAATAATTCTAAGGAAATAAATACCACGGACTTTATTTTTGTGATATCTAACTGGTAGTTTGAGAATAATAAATGGTGATTTTTTTCCAAAACATTCTCAAAAAGATTCTGTTGTCATTAAATGATGAAAATAAGGAATTTGTTACAACTTGTAACAATATCAGAAAAAATATCACTTTCCCAGTTTTTCACATGCATGGTTTCATGCGGTGCTCAAAGGGGTGACTGCCTGGTGTGTAGGTGTGCCCAGCCCTGATGAAGCACCTGAAACTGCACATGCCCCTTGTTTGTATTTTCTTGTTGTTGCTTGCCACCAGCATGACCCAGCACGGATCTTACTCACATTTCTAATCAACTACCAGTCATGACACTATGCATTTGGGTCTGTGCACAAAGGACACTGTGCTCAAGAACAGGCTATGCTCAACAAGACACAGCTGATCTTGCCGTGTCTTACTCATACTAATCTAAGGTGTTGAGTTAAGGCCCACTGAATGGCACTCCAGAGTATTCTTTTTTTCAAAGTAGTACTGCAAAGAGGTAAGTTGCTGGAAAACAACTTTCATTAAAGCCTTCAGCAACGTTATTGCATTGAGTAAGAAAACAAAAGCAATATATAGTCATGGTGGAAACTTATGATCTGTCGTCATTGCCTTCTATGAACATACATCACCGTGGTACATCGTGGTACATTTATCTACTCTCTTCCCTTCTGGCCATGCTACTGAAGGTGTGCCTGTATTCATAGTGAGGATGCAATTTTTCTCTTTCACAATTAAAAGGGGATTTTCATAGTTGCACTTTACAGCATTGGTTTTAGTCAAGTTGTTTATTTTAAGTAAAAATGTCTTTCTGCTTGCTTTATTCCCTGAACACTGAGAATGGCATTTTACAGTTTCTCTGTGTACCGTCTTAGGAAATTAAGGATTTGTTAAACCATGAATCTGAGACCAGTAAAAAGGCACAAAAAGTTCACTGTTTCTCAATTAAAATGAGTTTGTTTCAAGTCAATATTTCTTCAGTTGCAGATTTACTGTATGCTACCTGCTAGTATTTACATAATATACAGTAATTGCTAAGAGGCATGTTGAAAATATACCATTAGTATTATTTACTCCAGGAATCCAAGTGCAGAAGCCAAAACATATCATGAATTTTTAATATTTTTCATAAAACAATGACCTTCTTTTTGCTTCAGTTTCAAATATGGCAAAGAGAAGGTCATCAAGCTGAAATATTTCTTGTATACAGTAAGAGCCTGACCCAACAGTCTTTGCAAAAGTAAAAGTCCCATTGACTTATGTTAAAGGTAGCACTTTTCTTACAAGAGAACTGCAAATTCAAGCACTAATTAGGTCCCTGGACAGAGTCTCAAAAGCCCTGGTAAGTGAACCTAGGAAGCACTGATACTATGCAATCTAAACACTATAAATATGGCAGTAACAGAGCTGAATACAGCAAACTTCACAGCCCCATCCTGGGAATCTGTAGTAATATAAATGGCCTTACTCATACTCTATTATAAATATGGCCAAAGAGATTGCAGATTAAGTCTTTATTCTGAACAAATTTAGTCTTTTCAATTTCCCTAAATGTAACATGTGGATGTATTCTTCTTAACAGAATTTTAAAAGGATCTGAAAATAGCTCCTTTGCAAGTTATATTTGATTTATGGGTAGCAGTCTGACATTTCCTTCCACAGACAAACAAATATACATATATATGCTGTCATACTTTTTAATTTTTCCCCACAAGTTGGAAAAATTTGTCCTTTATTTGTATTTTGTGTTTGATAATATATGAATTACTGTAGCTGTATTTTAAGCCCAAACACATTACACACGACACATTTACAAATGTTATTTCTTACACCATTTCTGCTCACTACATACTACTTTTGCATTCATTTCTACAACTGAACCATACAAACAAAATATTACCTTCACATAAGTATGCTAAGCAGCATTTTGCACTCTCTTATTTCTTAACCCAAAACGTCACAAAAAAACCCAGAAACCTAAACTGAAGTAAGGCATCAGCTGCTTTTCCTAATGGGGGAACAAAAAAGCATCGTCATACCTCAGGCCCTCAAAAAGGACTGAGGGATTGAATATTTTACATTCTATATTTTATATTGTTTGCTTTCTTAGTGAAGTCTCTGTCAGTTTTCAGCTATCACAGGTGCACAAGTATTTTACCTTATCTATGAATAATTTTGTTTTTCAGCACACTACTCGTGTTTACTTGCCTAATCAACAGCATATGAAAAAGGACGCAATCTGAAAGGACTGGTTTTAATTTTAAAAAAAATGAAGATGCTACTTTCCTTAATACGGATACCAGGTCCAAATATTAAAAAGGTGTTCTCAAATGAGTCTCTAACAATCACAGTTGTCCCCAGCTCTTCAAAGGTAAAGACTAAGTGCAAGAAAACTAAACAAAACAAAACCCCAACACAGCTATTTATAGAACAATTCTCATTTTCATTACTTATGCTCTCCTTTAGTGTTTTTATGTTTTACCAACTGGAGAAAAAAGATATTAAGAGGGCTCAGGAATGGCTACAGGGGCTATTGCAGAAAAGCAGCCTGACCTGGGCAATTGGTAGGTGCCAATGTGTGACACATTGGTGACGGCACCAAGGGATTGCCCAGTCCCACCACCTTGCCGGAGGCTGCAGCAGACAAAAGGTCAGTGGGTGCCTGTAACAAGCCCAGAGAGCCTTTGTGAGGGATAAGAAGCTCAGTTAATAAAATCCTGTTCAACTTCCTTCTGAACATTTCATAACCATTCCACATGACGGGTGTTGCTGGGCATCTGAGGAAAGGTGCAAGTACCGCACTGACGAGTGGCAGCGTTTCATCACCTGTTACTAATACTGAGCATTCAATGCAGATATTGTACTAACCATCATAAAATTATTCACAGGGTTCTGGTAAATTAAGTTGCTGCTTTAATCATATAGTTAACTTGCACATTTGTGGCAATTGTACTGGAATGCTTTTAAATCCTGCTTTTAAATGGTACAAACAAAAAGGAAAAGTCACACGACTAGTTTCAGTCACTGGGGTGGTGGCCCTTTCAGATGTGCCCAGCTAACTTACTGTAGCAAGATGACACAGTATTCAGGACAGGGTGTTTTATGCTTTTCTTTTTTACTCTGCATAACTACCCTAGAAACTTAGACATGTTGCTTTGAAGGAAAACACATTTTATCTTTTTTCCTCCATCTGAATAACAAACTGAAGATGGCATGAAAGCAGTCCAATCAACACCGTTGGTACAAAGGCATTATTGTATTTTAGTGGTAGAAATACATGAAGGCATATGGAGAAATTATTATTTTTCTTTTACAGAGACAGATGACTTCTGTCATTCAGTTTCAGTGTACAAATGGAATACCACCCATTTTCAGCCTTCCTGTAAAACACCAGCTTCCAGATGATACAGTAGCTGGTCTTATTATCATTGTCAATAGTTCCATTTGTCAGTAGACAGCTAATTCTTTTCATGTGCTAATGATTAATCAGACAAGTCTATTTACTAATGTATCAGAAAGCATCAGAAATATAGGTAATGAGGGATAGAATATCAATGTATTTATAAATGAACTGCACTTACACTGAATATGTATTGACTCAAGTCAAAGAATAAAGTAGAAAATGTAATATACATGTAAACCACTACAATGAATTAAAAGATGATAATTTTAAAATGTCTTGAAACATGATTCTGTCTACTCCTCCACAAGCCAAAAGGGATGTCACAGTTAGGTTTTCCAATGCAAACACCACAAATTCCCCCCACAGACACAGTACTTAATGTACTTCTTAGCAAATGCTCTAATGCAACAGTACAAATATTGCGTTTGCACTTCAGAACTCTAAGCCCCAGCACCAGGTTTCTGCAGGAAGATAAATATGTGTATATTGTCACTATTAAAGATATTAGAATGAGATCCATGCTTCGGCAAAACATCCTGACCACTAGCAAATTACCAGTGCTTTAGAAATCATCTTCAGAGTGATGAAAACTGGTTTCTGATTCGCTTGAATTTTTAGCAGTTGTAGGAAATACAGAATAGCTGTCTAGGTATATTTGTGAGACAAACGCCAATCTGGAGAGGCTGATCAACAGTTAATGTGTTATCTACACATTGTTTCTGGACAGGTTTTAATGCAGAGCACACTTGTGTCCCTTTGTCTGTATTCTAGCAGAAGTACTAGAAACTCCTATCATCTACTAACTGGCACTTTAAGAAAACAAATCTTATTTACTCTGACTATTCTGTAGTCATTATTTACATCAACTTATCAGATTTCCCAGAGGACACGTTAAACAGGTATTTTTTTGAGGTCTGGCACAGTTTGTACACAATACTACCCATTCTTAGCTCTACACAAAATATTTCTGCGTAATTTACTGCATCTATTACTACTACTTTCTTTTTGCTCATAAATGTTGTCTCTTTCTCAACACTGTTATTTCTCAGTGAGAACAGACAGGCATTAGAAGGTAGGGAGGAGTCCAACACGGGACCAATTTAAAATGTTAAAAGTTTTAGACAGAATCTAAACGTTCAAATGTCATTTCCAGACAAACTCCTCTTATTTCTTAGAAGTAAATATTAAATATACAGAGGGTAAGATCCAAGGAGAACTTTGCCATTGCGTATATGAAAACCACAATTGGTTTAACAACCCCAGCGATGTATCTGCAGTATTGTGGTATTTGAATGCCACTACTTCCATTATTAATGCATATGGAAATATTAGTTTGTGAACAGCCACACAGTTTGATCATACAGACACACGGATGCATTTGCTCAGGCTATGTCTGCACCTGGACCTTCCATTTCAGAATTTAAAGCTTTATATAAATATTGTAAGACTATCTAAAAGGCCAATATGGGAAAGCTCTATTACAATCCTTTGTCAGCTATATATAAACTATATGGTTTAATCTTTTATCTAGCGAATGCAACAACTCAAAGTGCTAAAGAAATTTTGCTAAAATTAGCATGTGGACTTCAGGCAGAGAAACACGTCTTTGGAAAACAAAAGAAAGAGAAGCAGCAAAATCACATGAATCACACTATTTAAAAACAAACAAAACCCCCTCAAACTCCCATCAAACTGATTTTGTCACCACTCAAAAGTGGAATGAAATTAGAAGTTAGAAACTTTCATTCAATCACCACATTAAAGTCTTCAAAAATTTCAATTAATTAACAAATTAAGAAAATCTACTTTGAGTTTCCGTGCAAACAGGTACACAGGGCTACGGCTGAGTTACTGCGCCCTATTACGCTGTGACCGACAGCGTGAGAATTCTTCCTGTTGGGGGCAAAGTAAAACATGCTCCTGAAGTGTGTTCCCCTGAGGTATTCTGGAATAACTCCACACCATGGCTGGGATATTGGGTTAAACAGCCCAATTTAAATGTATAGCACCAGGTCCTTTTTAGTTCTGTTTTTGTTGCAGAGCAGGTATAAAGATCTTTAATGTTTAGATCCACTTGTAACACAATGAAAAATACACTGTGAAATATCAGCATGGCAGACTGAAAATTTTCCTGAGTATACATGAAAACACAGACGCAAGGGTAACGAGATCACCAATACATTACAAATCCTACAGAACCTTTTCTCAAACAGTTTCACTGTATTTAAAACTCATTGTATTTAAATGCATGTGGACCAAAAGCACAACTGATAACAGAACCCAATACTACTTAAAAGGGTATTAGACACAATTGCATAGTGATTAGAGACAAGAGAATCAATGCCAGCTCTGTTCATGCACACAGATAAACATGAAAGCTGCTCAACTTTATTCCCAATAATTTGCTGTATGCTCTCAAGAGAGATCTATGGAGGATAAGCTGACCTTTGTTAAAAATATAACAAATTTCATAGCACCACTTTAATCATGGGTAGAATTTTCAGAATTTGACAACCTTTTCTATTCCCCTGATAAAAGCTCTTCTTCAAGAACGTCTACTGCTGCTTCTTACTTGGTGTTCAATAGAAACCAGTCTATAATGCAATGCACTCCCTTTATGTGATGTTTAGATATGAGATTGATCTCAGAGGACACCCTGGAGTTCTGAAAGTAGGATTATTGGATTTTGTGGCTTTCTCAGATGTCAGAGATCTTTAAACAGTGTCTTGCAAAGTTGCTACATCCCAACTGTCTGTGAGCAGCTTATGAACTCATCAGAGAAGATAGTCTCCATGTTAATTAGACTTTAAGGGGGAGATACAGCTTCCCATCCCATCAAATTAAATACAAGGACTTTCACATGCTACAAAATTATTTACTTAATCAGTAGGTTTTTAAAAGATAGGCTACTGACGTGAGAGAAAATTCAGAGTTCAGAGCAATTGAAATACAAAAGGCAGTATTACTGCAGTTGGCAGAGATTTCAAAACTGTACCTTTCAGTTCTATTCTTACCTGAAAATGCACTGGACACTTGCTGAATGAAAAGAAAATTATTTATCAGCATCTTTAAGTGGCTGTATGCAGCCTTTTCTAGATATGCAAGTTAGGATGGAAGGAACTGACACTAGCTACTAGCATTTCTGCCAGTTGCTATATCAAAAGCCATTAGAAACATATACATTCTTTCAAGTAATTTCTGTTTTAAAAAGGGAGATGGTAGGCTTAAGTAAAAACAAACCCTTTACTGCTTGAGCTGAGACAGGTAGACAAAGTTATTTCATTTTATGGAGGATGTGAGAATTTGACATTTTCTTACATTCCAGTTAAAACCAAAAACATTTCAGAGCTGCCTGGGAAAGGGATTAACAGCTCTCTGCCAAGTTTATAACAAGCTAGGACCCCAAAAGCGCTCACTGGATGTAGGAAGGCCAATGCTCTTAAAAGCTGCAACTCTGAGTCGCACGTCTGGTACCACTTGCCACATCCAAGGACCAAGACATCCCATTCAGCTGGTCTGCCAAGGGGTCTGGTGTCCATGGGGAGCCATCCCTCTCTTTGCTAGCCAGATAGGTCCCCAAGGTGTTAGAAAATGAATCATTTAATTGTAACAAACAGAGTATTTTTGTATTAACACTTGTCAGTTTGGACTCTTTTCAGGTCCATCTGTAAAGACTTACGACCATTTTCCTTTGTGTCTTTCTCCTGCTTCAGTGCTGGTTTGCAAGAGGCCAGTTCTGGCAAAAAATACAAACCTGACTTCCGAGGTCAAAGATTTCAAGCTTGATGCCAGAAGTGAACTTAGAGCATTTGTATTTAGGCAACTGCCTATCATTGAGGGTTAGCAGTGTGAAAAGGCCCGGGATAGCTTTTCCCTTAAAAGACTTATTTACTTGTTTTTTACTGAGCTTTATTAATGCAGTTTTGAAGCCTTTCTTAGGGACCGTCTTATTCCTTCTCCTTCTAGCATAGACAGAGACTTTATACAGAGACGTTATACAATATTCCCAGCATTTGAACCACCATTCTGAGTTCAGACAGAGGCAGACAGAATTTGCCTTCCATAATTTACAAAACATTGTATCTTTTATTACTTAGACAAAACACCTATTTTAAGACTACCGGATTAATAACCTGAACCAAGCATCTCACCAAAAGCTCTTTAAAAAGATGGAAAATTCCTTCTTTTGTCTTCAGCGAGTTTTTAGCTAAGTTACAGATTCATAACTTGCATTGTTCTTTATAATGTGAGTGTAAACAATATGCACATTCATTTATTACCCCTCCCTGTCCAAAAGATATACAATTTCTGAGGGACAATCTTTCAAAACACAAATGTTGCTGCTGAAAAATGAAATATAATACACATAAGTGTTAGTTATTTTACCACAGTAATGTAAATCCTTGTTCAAAGCTATTATAATAATTTCATAGAAATAATTACCCACTGAGCTAGTAACTCTAGTTTTATGGACCACATATGTAAACTAGAAAACTAATGTTTTTCACATAATTATCTGCTGTACATAAACATGCAAATTGAAAGCCTACTTCATAGAACTGCTAGAAAATAAAGGTTTTCTTTTAAAGTATTGACTAAGAAAGTAAAAAAATTCTTAGTGATTTCACAAATATTCTTATTGATAGCTTATTGTGAGCTACAACCAGAATGTGAAATGTGTTTAATTTACTTTAGACTTTTTGGTTGTTCTTTTCTATTTTACAGGTTTTTTGCTCTTATCACTGCTCCACTGGAAAAATCCAATATTTTGAAGTCTGCTTGTTAACAAAGCTGTTGCAAGATGCTGGCTAGTTATAGAATTCAGACAGTATATGGCACTACAAAGCTGTTCTGACTTCTCCCCTCCTACTCCCAAAAGGGAGGAAAATAAACACTGAGCTTTCATAGCAACGAAGCAGCAAAAGAAAAAAAAAAAAAAAAAGGACTGTTCAATAATAACAGTGCAAGTCTGGAACCTGAGACAATTTCAATTAATTTTAAGAACTTTTTAATTTAAAATCAAAACTTTTCCATCATAATAATTTCATGTGGTTTCATCAAGTCATGTAGGTCAATGTTTTCAAAACACATATCATCTTTAACAGCCTCACATCCGAGTATCTCAGTCACTTGGGAATAACACAATTCAGTCTCTTACGCAGGTCTGCATGAACAAGTGGCCAGATGCCGACAAGCACACAGAAACTCTCAGGTTAGCATAAAGTTAGCTTAAACACACAGGATAAACTCCTGAAGATTTGGAGAGGCTCATTTCACAAAAATTTTAAAGCTTACAATAGCTTTTAAAGCTCTTACAATAACTATACCAATGGACCCAGAGTTTGCTGCTTTAGTCTGGGCTTTGTGACCAACAGTGGAGGGAAGGTCTGGCCTCTCCAAGGGCATGTTCTGTAACAGTGGGCTGATAAAGAGAGAATTTCCTACATGTCCATGCCAAGGATAACAACATTGCTAGAGCAGGCAGGCTCAGGACAGATACCAACGTATCCTGTTACAAACATATTGATAAATTCCACTTCAGTGAGGAAATCAGGCAACTTTGCCGGTATCTTGGGATCCTGAGTAGGGCTCTGCCTTTCGTTATCCAAGGACTCTCCCACATCCCTTGTGTGATGAATAACTTTGCAACAGAGAGTAATATTATAATTTTAACACAGGTGAAGAGGAACAGGTGTGAAGCCAGTAAGAACCGTGTTTTGCCCCCTGGAAAAGTGGGTTTGTCATCGTAACCCTCAGAAGGCAGAGCAGGGAGAAGAATCCACAGCATAATGAGGCAGGGACAAAAACACACAACTGCAAGAAACAATGAAAAAAGGAAAGGGCAGTCCTTGGAAAACTCAGGGAAGAGAATTAGGGAGCAAAAAATTTTCCTTTTTAGACCAAAGATAACAAAACCCCCTCATTTCAAAGAGGGTGGAATGGCCTCCAGAAAGTCCTATACAGTAAGACATAGGAGGCAGAGCCCTACTGCTAATGCCAAACGTTCCAATAAGCAAAGGCAAAATAAACAAAATCTATGCAATTGTAAGAAGGTGAGAATGCAGCCCATACATAGCAAGATAGCCCATCTTGCCTTTCTGGAACTCCTAAAGCTCCCTCATGACAGTCCTCTGCTGGAATTTCAGGAAGGGAAAGCACCTTTACATTGCTTATTATAACAGGTAGGGGCAACACAGATAGATCCCCTTTTTTGCAGCTTTTCTTTCTGATCTTTTGTTTTTTTTTTTTTTTCTGTGAACATCTGTCTTGTGCAGTATTCTAGTAGCCTGTACTGATCAAACAGCATTGGCAAGAGGCTATTAAAACATATGTAATCAATTTTATTATTTTGTAGCACTTGCTAAAGGCTTTGTTTAATGAGAGAGTTAATGATATTGAAAATACAAGGAGTAGTGTTAGAAGCTATGAGAAAGGGACAATGTTCAAAGTTTGGAGCGTGTTTGCCTTAGAGCATCCCTTGGTTAACTGGCTACTGCGATTGATGAATGCACCAGGCTTCCAATTGCAGTCAGGGCAAAAGAAAAGTTGTTAAGTAGTGTTCGTATGTCAGCTTCGATGGACAGAATACCATACCACCAAACCAAAATGCAATTCAGCACAACTGGCAACCATCCATCAAACAGGTCGAAAATTGAATGAACTTACAACAAAATTATCCCTGGTCGAAAGGGAGCAGCATTCCTATGGGTTGCGGTAAGACACTTTGACACAGCACTCGCTCGCAGCACACGGCGACTGTGGCCCTCAATTCCAGCTCCTACCACTCCCAGAGCTTTCATAAACACTTAACATTTCATAAAAGTTACAGTTTTACACGTGATCTCTAAGCTACAAAAAATATACAGGGTACGCTGTCCCTCCTCCTCCTATGTGCTTTATAAACACTGGCTAGAGCAGCTGACCCAGATATACTCAGAACTGTATTTTTTCAAAATTTAAAATCTGTTCTACCTGGTGCTTTGTGTTCCATTCAGGATTCAGCCATAAAACAGGGAACAGGAATACTTTGTGCACATTACACCTAATTTCTTCTCTGTTCCACAGTAAGCAGAGATGTCTCTTAGAAGCTTTAGAAAAAGACATCATCAAAGAAAGGGAGGAAAAACATCAAGAACTTGTGAATAAACAGCTGGCTTGCAACATATGTATTTTCTTCTGTATTTTTCAGGTGCCACAATCTACAATCCATATCTGCCAGCCTTGTAGCACGCAGCATAATTTAACTGTAATTGATAATGTAAGGGCAGATGGAGAGAAGTGTCAGCTCCTGCTCACATCCTCTGGGGATGCTACAGAAATCAAAGCAGATGGTCCAATTGCTTCTTATTTATGTGTTGCTGCTAGCTCCTCTGCTTGCAGGATAATGGATCATTATTGCCTGCTGTGCACAAACACCAATATGCTTTTAAATCTGGTTCTCAAACCTTATGAAAAAGCACTATATTTCATATTAATTTGTGAAGCTGCACTTAACAGGGTCCACTGATTTTAATTTATAACTTTCAAAAGAAAAAGGTTCAGCCATGAATTATTTTTTCATAAAATAAGTGATCAACTGAGATTTCTAACAAAAGCCTAGACTAGTTAACTAATCATACATGCTCAGAGAACACAGAGCAGTTAATTATGATTTGAATGATACAGTATAATGTGATCTTATTTATTGATCAGTGTTTGACAATGAAGGCAAATCTCCTTAAAATTATAACTTCAAATATCTATCAGATATGATACAGCGATATCATCTGAATCCTTTGTTTACTCAAACACACTCATGAATTTCCTCAGCAATAACAGTTAGGAAGTCTGCTTCTCCTAGGAGCTCAGACAGGCTACAGGACTTCCTGAACATCCAGTGCATTGTCCAGATCTCCAGTGATTAAAACACCCATGGCTTTACCTTGGCAGTACGTGTATTCCATGGGAATTGGTAGGCATACCTTCTGGAACTCATTGTAGTAAGCTTCAGTGACTTTTAAACCTAATGTTTCACTGTATGACTAATATTTATTTGCCTTGGCTACTACAGCAAGTGACAAAGTTAAGTCACTGTTTTGTACAATGAGATAAGGCAGCCAGCTGGGGCACTCTGCTAACTGTTGAGATGCAAATGTAACAGGTTCCTGGGAACTACCTTCAAAGATACTGATGTTGTACTTTTTCTTTCAGCTGAGACAATACATCACCAGCAAGATTTTGCAAACACTTAGTCCCAAACTTCAGCTAGTAATGTGTAGTTTTCTCAGTTTTAAGAATTCTGACATCAAAAAGCAAACTATAAAGTGAGTTTTCTATCACAGAATAATTAGAAATATTAACACCTCCAGCATATAGAGATCTATATACAGCAGATATTTTCATAAATTCTGAAAAGTTGTCAGTCCTTTGAAAGGATAAGGTGTCGATCAGTGCTGCTGGTGAGTAAACCACTGAGTAAACAGAGAAAGACTCTTTCCAAGTATGGGGCCTAAGGAGGAACAAATTAAGTTTAGATTAATCCACCACTTATCCTACCCTCAAGGTGAATCAGTGACTGATTAACAGAAGAAAATGTTCGGTGTTTTATGGAGTGTTCAATTAATCCATTCATCTGCTAAGGTGATGAGATACTCTGATGGCAGGAGTTGATACTGAACCCCTGCTTTATTCGCTACCTGTTTAACCAGATGTTGTTGTGATTTGATTTTAAATATGAACTTGCTTTCTCAATACTGTGTTCTGAATGTGTCTTGTGCAAAAAGTATGGATTTTGATCATTTTTTTCTCTGTTTAGAACCTAAACACATCAGGCAGTACTAGTGACCAAGGTCAGGAGAGAAAATTGCTCCCATATAACAAACATGCTGGTACCAGGGAATGCTATTTCACTCTCTGATCAGGCAAACTACCACTGACTGTGGAAAGTTTTGGATAAATTTATCAATTGCCTTCACAATCAAGGCAAGTTCAGGATACTCATTAGCCAAACTGAATTAAGTCTTGCATAGGAGAAAGTAACTTCAAATCAGTGGTGTCTGGCAAATATTGTGGGTTGGTTCAGGGACCTTTTGAAACCACCAGAAACCAGTTTAGAATCATTTGTGTATACACTATGTTTATCATAAAGGCTCCCAAAGCAATTTGGGTCTGTCCCCTTGAAGGCAGTGGGAATTGTTACTGAGTACAATGTCTGAGCTTTGCAATACTATTCAGAAGTCCCTGTGACTGTGGATTTGAATGAAACCTGCCCCTTTCCCTCTAAGGTAAGAGAAAAGATGACGCCCTTGCTGATGTGGTACAGATTAAAGTCTAGGATCCTCTGCCATGGCAGAGTAAGCCCTACTGTAAGAAGCCCCTGGAGCTACAGCAGTGGGCACAGGGACTGGGCATCACCTCAGTCTTCAAAGCAGCACTTAAGGGGTAATTAAGGGGTGACTAATTTGGGGTGACTGAATTGTGCCGGCCCCTGGCACAGGATGGATTTCACTTGGCACAAATGTTCATTACACTGCTGGAAGAGTACAATACAGTTAAATTTGTTGAACAAAGATACTGCTCCTAACTCAGTTTCTGCACAGTGGCCAGTGCAACTGCACATTAGAACAATCATTACCAATGTATATGCTGGGACACTTACATACTTACTTAGCTTATTGCCAGCTCTTGGCTTCTTTGACATATCTTAAAGAAACCTCAGCTAGAAGATGGCCTTTAAAACCTGTTATCTTCAGCTTTATTAAACTGTAAGTTGTTAAAACAATTTTTAAAAGCTTTTATCCTTGACTTTCACCACAATAAGACACACAGTTCTGCTCTCCCTGGGACCAACTGGAATCAGAAATACTTCAACAGTCTGCAGAGGAGTCATTCCTAAATTAATCAGAGTTGCGGAGTAAAGTTAGTCTCAAAGAGATTAAATCCTAACAGAGAAGTACTAAAACTTTTTAAAAAGTTATTTTCCTTCTCTCTTGCGAGCCTCATTAACTGCCAGGATGCTACAATTCCAGAACTGGAACACTACTCTACTGGGAAAAAGAAATTAAAACCAATGCTGGACACATGGGGGACAAAACAAAAGTTTGAGAAGCACAGTAAACTGCAGAGTCAGAATTATGTGACAGAGTGTGAATCTGTTAGAGCCACAAAGATGATGAAGGGAATGGAGCATCTCCCTTATGAGGAAAGGCTGAGGGAGCTGGGTCTCTTTAGCCTGGAAAAGAGGAGACTGAGGGGTGACCTAATCAATGTTTATAAATACGTGAAGGGTGAGTGTCAGGAGGATGGAGCCAGGCTCTTCTCTGTGACATCTAGTGATAGGACAAGGGGCAATGGGTTCAAGCTGGAACATAGGAGGTTCCGCTTGAGTATGAGGAAAAACTTCTTTACAGTGAGGGTGACAGAGCACTGGAACAGGCTGCCCAGAGAGGTTGTGGAGTCTCCTTCTCTGGAGACATTCAAAGCCCGCCTGGATGCGTTCTTGTGTGATCTGATCTAGGTGTCCTGCTCCGGCAGGGGGATTGGACTAGATGATCTTTCGAGGTCCCTTCCAATCTCTAACATTCTGTGATTCTGTGATTCTGTGATTCTGTGTTTAGTTCATTGTCTGCAATCCCAGAAATCCTCAGGTATCAAAAATAAATGGTTGACCTGAACTTACAATTACGATATTTGTGTTTCAGTATCATTTGATCTCTATGGATGATAAAATACATTCTCACTGTGAGGGTGAGTGTCTTCTGAGGGTGCACGGTAGCTGAGAATACAGTATGACTCCACAACAACAGAAAACAGTTTTTTGTTAATTATGAACAGAAAATCTTAAATTATGGTTAGTGAAGCTGTAGGATGACCAGCAACATAGCTCACTTTAGACAGGAACACCAAATAGCCAAGAAGGAATTATCACAGAAGGCCAGACTAGCACGCATCAGAATGGTTTCTCAGATCCTTCAGAGCAGCAGAGCAAACCGGAGGCTCCCAGGGTCGGGGACATTCCAGGTCTGCTGCAATCAGCACAAGTGGGTAGAGCCCAGCCTGCCCAGAGGAAAAGCTTCAGCCCTTAGGTGTCAGAGGTGAGAGAGAGGAACTTGCTTGGTGGGCTTAAACTGCAATCAAAGGCTTGGGCAAGTGGGTTTTGGGAAAAGCCTTCCCGTGCTGCAGGCCAAACCTCCCAACTGTCTTATGGGGTCTTTGCATGGAGAGTGATGGGCTCCAGCTGCATGATACAGGATAACTTTTCATAATAGAAGAAAATTATAACTGTGTGCATATAATTCTTCAAAATTAATAGAACTAAGAGTGTGTGTATAGTTACTCATATGATTAAATTTTCAAGGCATTCAGAGCAATCAATTTCATGGTGCCTAAATATAAAAAACCATTAGATTCTCTAAAACTGTTATTTTGAATACTTTCGAAATCAACAAAATGTTCCTTTTTATAACAAAGAAACATTTGTTTAATATGTTGAAGCAAATGGATTTTTTCTGTCAGTGATTAGACTCTTTCTTCAGTTCTTTCTGGTTAACAGAAATTTTGATTGTCAATCAAATCTTAAATCTCTGTACTTACTATCCAAACAGTCACCTAGAATTTCTTCCCCTAGTCACGTTCCTGCCATAAAATAAATTAATGACACACTCAATCACTCATTTAGAACATGAAGAAATGTTCCTTAATAATAGTTTTCATAGTAAGCAGCTAAATTCGAAATAAAATTTAACGTCTATCTAATTAGAATAGTCACATACTCTTATACAGTAGGAGCTAAAATAATTTTTCATAACCTCAACAGAGACTTTCTGTAACCTGGAACACAGGCCAATAACTTGAGTAGAGACATACAGTATCACAGCCAGATTCCTGGTGAGAAAAAGACCAAGACAAACCCTTGAAGCTGTACCTAATTTTACAAAGGAATCTCCTTTTTTCCTCAGGTATCTGCTGATAGCCAGAGCTGCCTCTCTACACACCTGTTGCACTCCTGGTATCTCACAGACAAACAGAAAAGTTTTGTGTGGTATCCTAGAGGCAGTAGAGCATATTTTTTGATGGGGAGGCATGGTTCTGGTTTTTATTTAATAGTCTATAAAATCTGCCTGGTTTAGCATAGCATGGCCGTCAAATGACCCAAGCCACTTTGAAAGGCATTTCTGCTCAGCAACTGTACCAATTCAACAGGTCTGATACACTGCTTCCCCAGACTGATAACAAACAGGGATGCTGCGAGCTCAGCACCTCTGAGCCTGACCCTGACCAAGTGGACATGCAACATCTTGGGATGAAGCCCAGTATTGCTCTGTAGCTGCATCATGGGGTTTTTTTTTTCTTCCTGTTTTAGAGAATTATTTTTCTAAACTTATTTCCTATTTCTCAACAGTTAGTGCTGTGCTATCTATGTACTTCACTAAAAACCACTTTGGATGACCCCCTACCACTTGACTTCATAATGAGTTTCAATACAAGGAGATAATCTCTGAGTTGTTCAACATGTTTTTAAAACGAGTTGTATGCAAAGAAGGCAGGCAGTAGCTCCATATTTACACTGCAATGGCTGTTAGCATTAACAAAAAGTCAGTTTAGTTTTATTTAATCTACCCACACTGTCACTGCTACTCACAGTGACAGGAGCTGCACCACAGGAACAGTTTCTACACCAGCTTCATTCTCTTTCTACGGGGAATGGCTTGTGTTGTTCGTTTGAATGAGACTTAGTGCTCAGTACACAAATAACTTTTAACAACTTAAACTTGCTGAAATAACCACAGCTCTGCTAATTTGGCAGCTAACACATGGTCTGAGGTATTTTTTGTTTTGTTTTTCCTTCATTTACAGAGCTAGTGCTAAAGCTGTTAAACTGTAGGTCACCTAAACATCGCTGGCAATTCATATACACTCTGGGAGTTTTTGTCCTCTGACACAAAACGTTACAGGTTAGCATTACTAAGCAGCTAGCACCTACCAAAACAATATCTGATGAAGATTTTCTCCTTATTAAAAACAGGGAAATAGAATAATATTTTAAATATCACTGCACCATGATCATCCATAAACACTTTTTTTTTTTTCCATCTCGCAGAGCACACGTTAGCATTTCTAGGCTGATCAGACTATGTTTGCAAATCCCACACTTTCCAAGTTTCTTAGTTACTGTAGAAAATGTTTTGAGAAGCTCAGGTTCAGCTTGTGCTAGATTTAACACTGTGGCTCTGACTAACCATTACATTCTTGAATACGAGGCAGTTTGTGGCAGGCTGTAATTCTGGCTGCAATCAGTAGAGAATTTCTCATGACTTTTAAACAGGTAGGTGTGACATCAATTGATCTTTGCCTATAGGAGAACTAGAGAAAAAAAATAATGAAAGAGGCTCACAGTCAATCAAACCTATTCTAATGACAGCTGTTTTGAAGGCATAAAGCTCTTTCCTAATAGAAAAACAACCTGCTCCCTGTTCTTAAAATAAGAACTCCATTTTACACACCAGAGGTTCTCTACCACCTACATGCTGTGTCTGCAGTTGTATTTTGCCAACGACAATGCAGCTGAAATGAGCTGCAATGCAACAGCTTGAATCTCTGGATTCACAACTTGCAGGAACACAGATTAGGTGCTCTAAAACGGCTTGAAATGGGATTTCCTACCCATTCAGGCAATACAAAAAAACCCCAACAAACCCTAAAAAAGTCAAATGGAGTAGAAGTTAAAACTTGAGTTGGATGAAATAAACTATTTGCTTCTTTTCAACTTGCCTTTCTTGTCTTCTCAACACCCATTTTGAGATAATTTCCAGCTTTCTCATGAACTGCAAGAGTTATGGATGAGTGTCTTATATCACATGAAAGGCAGAAACTGATTTTAACCTCCAAATCACACTACCATATCTATGGACTCCATTTCTACAGTAATAATGCAAGTTTGTTCTCTTTCTAAAAGGGATTATTCCACCATCTGAAGGTCACATACACATGAGAAAAGCACACCAGACCAGGTAAGCAGAAGGAGAACCGGAGCCAATGCATATAAATTATGATATGTATGTCATGTTATAATAAAACAGTTTTGTTATCTTCATACCCTGAAAATAGTTTCTTCCTCTTTCAATTACAGAGGAACAATCAGTTTCTTAATAGGTAAAAACACTTTGAAGTTAAAGCTCAAGATAACCATATAGCAGATTTAGTGCAGTGAGTTTGATTGAATATATGCTTTAATCTCTCAGAGAAAGTAAAAATAGAAAATTATAACATGAACAGAGACCAAAGTCTGAGCCTAGTCCACACCTGGAACATTTTTTAGAGCTAGCAGATTTACTTTATTCTCCCACAGATTTGTGTAACTTTCCTGAAATGATTGTTATTACTATTGCTTCTGGTAGTTTATTCCAAATGTTGACTATCATGCTCTGTGTATGTAAAATTATACTTTGTTAAAACTATTTATCCCTGGTGCATCCTACCATGAACTGTTACTCTCTGACGCTAGACTACAATATTTTCCTCTGTTAAATTGATCACAATAAAGCATCAAGCTGCACAGAGGATGTTTGGAAGAGCAGTTCCATAAGGGCTAATAATTTGCTTGCAAGTCTTCAAGAATAAGATATTAAATCTACATTCACCTACTAAACAAACAGCTTAAGTTTACAAAATCTTCCTCATCTTCATTGATTGTCGCTGGCAGACTGTAGAACGGCAGAAGAGTCAGACACAGGGTTTAGGAGCCGCATTTAGTTAGCATGTCTCGTAAGGTGCAGGGAGAGGTGGCCGAGACCAATAACCGTGTCTGGTTTTGTAGGACATAAAGTAGTATACGAAACTAGTAACCAGACAGGTCACTGTGGCTTTGCTGGAAATTCTGCTTCAGAGAAATATGAAAAGTGATGCTGAGACCACGCCATCTGAGGTTCCTGGGGATGTATTTTTCTCAAGAGAGCTGCAGTGGCTTAATCTACTCAGAAATTTATGCAGAAAGGGGAGAGCCAAGAAGAACGCCAAGTTGCTACCCCCTAATATTTTTATAAAGAAAAACTGCTTTCATCTGCCTTTAGGTGAAATTAATTCTTGAAAGGAAATCTGTAAAGTCAGCTTTGATCACAGACAGCCCCCTTCTTATCCCAGTATTTTGTGAGGACAGCCAGTACACCCCAACTCCGCCAATGAAAACCTGATGACAATTGTGAAACCAGCATATGACCGCAGATAAAAAGGATGTTGTCAGTAACGTACATCTTTGGAAACCATCCTAGGAATCATGCCTGTGAGAGATGGGCACTGCAATGTTGGTTTGACAGTGGGAGAAACTTAAAATGGGTCTTGACTCACTGAGCAAGTTGGTGCCTCACTACCCTCCAGATGGAGTGAAACAGGAATGTATTCTGAGCAGGAGTGGATCTAGATCACAACCTGAGCATTTCTGAGATTGCAAATGACCATGGTCCTTGGTAAAGTTTGGACCTACACTTCATCCTCAAGGCCTAAGCTGAGTTCCAGGAGTATCTCCAAGAGGAGATGCTTGTTTACCTTCACAGCACCCATCTGCATAGTTACTGTGATTATTAGTAGAAATACTACTCACAGATTTTGTATTAGATGTTGGTCTGACTGAAGTTTTCGGTGTCCTAATTTGGAATGCAACTATCTGTTTGAACTCCACAATTCAATGCATTTGTTTGCACAATGTTAGACATACTTTAACTGGAACTAGAGTTACCAGCTTCTGGTATCCTGCATACTCCCATAAATAGGTCCATTGGCTTCACATAAAATCAACAGTAATCAAAGATGTAAATTACAAAAGTTTTGGTTTGAGTCTTTTGTCAATGGTAAGTATCCAAGAATCATGTTTAGTTTCCTTTAAAAAATAAATCCTGCCATTCTTCTGCAAAATTCAAAGTATAGTAGTACATATATCTCTGGCTAATACCTGGACTTTGAACATGTACATTAGTTGAACTAATTAGGCGAGTTTCTGAAAGAATTATTTGTTTTGCACATTGGATAATACGATTCTGAGTTGTATTTATTCTTGTTACCACTGGGTTGGATGAGTGACGTACTTGCAGCTGTAAAAGGTTTTCTTTATACCAGTTTTGCAACAAATTTATGGTGAATGCTGAAATCTGTTATTACTTTTGTATTTATGATAGGCTGAATAATAAACTTATTTATTTCATTTAATGGAAGCTTTTTCCTACCTGTGGTTTTCATTCAAAATTTTTTATTTGCAACCTGAAAGGATAGCCTAGCATGTTGGAGAGGTGTATCTGAAGATACTGCTATCACAGGATGTCATACAGTTCTCTGGTACAGCTTGCTAAAGATGATGTCTGAGATTAAATACAACCCACTCGGCAAAGGGCAGATGGCAAACAATTGCATTTGACCTTTGTCAAAGAATGCTCATTCACAACTGCCTCTCATCATGTCCTCCTACATCTTTCCTGGGGGACCAAAAAAAAGCGTTGGCACGTTCTATGCAGCATTGAGTGATGCCCTGCGTACTAACACAGTGTGCTCACTCACTGTCCATCCGAGTCCTGACAGCTACTCTTCCCTGACCAAATTTGTAAAAATAACCATGTCACACTTCCAACTTTTACCCAAACTCTTTGCTCCAGAGCCTTTTTAACATGATTTGTAGTCGCAGCCCACAAGTGCTATTAAAGAAGAGCTTGGAAAATATGGCACTTAATTTAATTGCATAAGATTTATAACAATATTTTCTATTTGACTCAATGTTGGACTCAGATCTGAACATTCATCGGACTGGACCTGTGGTTAACTCTAAGATTTTGAGAATTTTTTTTTTATGTCCAGCATCCAGTGGAAACCTCAACACACAGTTTACGGTTGCCTGCTCTGTCGACAAACATACAACAAACTGGAAAGTCAAATAACTGAAACAGCCTTTTAATTCTTAACTTGATCAATTAATTTTTCTTTGACAATTATTCTTTTCTTGTCATAAGTAAATACACTGCAAGCACTGCTAGTTCATGAGGATGCAAACATCAGTGTCTCGTATAACAGCATGTGAATAGTACGAGTGTGTTAAGAGCGCCCGTGGCCATATTGTCATTTATGTCACTGGCTTTTGCATGGTTATGGTGAAGTGGTCATAAATGTAATTATTTCCTCTTTTTAAGCACCTTTAAAAAAGTTGAGTGAGCCTGGCTGGAATGTAAATACTATTTTTTTTTTTCAGAGTATCACTAGAGAAATATAATTTTGAAATATATTAGGATCAAAGCCGGTATACAGCAACCACAATCACACACATTACCCAAGAGACAAAGGCAATTTGTGTTTCTTTTCCTCCAACCTGGTACATAAAACAGTGGTGTCCAGAGACCAAGAGAGATTTTGAAAGAAAATGTTTGAAAGAAGGCTTTTTTAATGGGAAATGAACAATCCAAGAGCATCACGTGCAAAGCTTAAACTGACAGGACACAAAGGAAAGCTCTATGTCATCAGCAAAATGGAGGTGGAAGCTGGTTCCTGCCCACAGGTAGCCTCCCCAGAGCTGCTGTATGGAAAATCCACAGCCAGTCTAGCCTGTAGGTATTATACTGAAGCTAGGCAATTGCCTAGATGCCTTTAGCAGCCGCAGGCCATGGTACATGGTACGTTCCCAGGGAGGTTGTTTAGACTGTATCGGATGCCGTCGGTTCACCTCGCCACACTCCTGCAAGATGAGTTGACTAGATAGCGCCTACCTACACACCCGGTCCTACGTACTTGTAAGCAAGCTCAGG
>NW_010143646.1:283434-292551 GCF_000699245.1 Pterocles gutturalis | reverse complement strand
TTTAACTGAGTAAGGATGCCTTCTCAGGACCACATCCTAAAGGTAGGTTCACTGTAAACAATAGAAGAGATGATAAAGCAGTATAGGGGCTTTTCTTTCTATCTTCATGGACTCCAGGAACCGGAGACTAACAGCTGAGTTATCTGTCTGGAATTGGTACCTTTCTCATCACATTGTCAAAGCCACTGCCAGCCTCATCTCAGACTGAGTCTTTGTCTCTTACAATGAGTGTGCTTCTACAGCAGCACATTACCTCCCCCTGAACTCACTCCTTGTTTAGCCTTGCGTCTCCAGGGTTTGGCCTCATGGCTTTTCACCAACTCCAGGCAAACCACAGCTCGCCAATCTGGAAATTCTTCCCCTTCTGGCATGTTATAGCCCCACTTGTCCCACAAGGTGAGTAAGGACTACTCTGATGAATGGACATTGCCTATCCACGACTATATGAAAAAAGAGCATCCTGAAACATCTAACATCGGACATGCAGACATGGCAAGTTTTTAAAACTTGATGTGGAAATGAATTGTCTATATGACGTCATATAGAAACAGAGCAGTCTGGCTCAAAATGTAGGGAGTTTTTTATAGCCTACCAAATGGCAAAAGCTAGGGTTCATTTTAAGAGTTACTGGGACTCCTCACATGCTAAAGTACTTTGCTGAACTGTGACAAGATGAAAGGAGGGGAAAGTAATGAGCAGCTCGAGGGTGTATATTTGTTTTAGTCAGAGAAGTTTTATCATTGACTTTAATGGTGCCAGGCCTGTATACCCAAAATTAAACAGCGAGTTAGGTATTTGCATACATTATAGGCTAATAAGCTGGTTTAAAAGTATAATTGTACATGAGACGCACAGACAGTACCATAGCACCACCAGACTAATTGGTACATCTTTAGCAAATTATGATGGTTTCCTTTATCATTTTACATCTGTTTCTGCTTCAGCAGAGATCTGTATGCCTTACACTAGTCTGATAAGCTTAATTTTAGGTATATTGTTTTCAGCTGTAACAACAGCTCAACTGACAACCAGTAAACTGAAGGCATGTTTTTTCTTTTGTTTTGCTTTTTTTTCTTCCCTTCCGTTTTATTCATTCCTTTAATTTACTTACTTAAACTTATTTTACAGCTTTGTTCAAATTTGTATCTGTGGCAAGTTTACAGCACATTGAGCTTAACTCTGTAAAGCCAGACTGTTCTCTCGTACAGAGCAGAGCTTTCCACATTATGCATGTTCTGTTTTATTTCACTGTTTGGAGGACCTTTTATGAAATCAGCAGCTAGACGGAAGGAAATCATTTGCATACTTGGCTCCATACACCTGGAATTCCTTAATTTTAGGGATTAACAAAATGAGTCTAATAAAAAGCATAGGGCCTTGTTAATCAGCTCTGTAAACTCCCTTCATTAGCTGTTACTTGCTGCCAACATGAGTGCACATTTCAGGAAATTTACATTGTGCAGGTCAGTTATTACTATTTTATGAACTGATTTCTAATTTTATGTGACACAGTTTGTGTTTTTAGTGTTCCTAAAAGTTAAATAACTTTTTTTTTTTTTTCCCCCAAGTCCGGATAGTGTGTGCCCTTGTACAGCCTCATTCATGACACTTTCCATACATTAGGTCTATAATAACATCGTTTTACTGAAACTGACAACACAATATAGTGTCATTAATATAAACATATGCATTGTATTTGAGTTGATGTGGAAAACTTTCCTTCAGGCTATAAAATATGGGTTATAAACACCTGAAGTTTTGTAATTTTTTGTTCATTCTTTTAAACCAAAGCAGGAAAAGATTTCTAAACTTATTAAGAAATCCAGTAATCATAATCACATTCTCTGACTGTATCCTACTAAAGTGAGTATAGCTCAGGTTTTCACTGCAGTTCTTCAGTGTAAAGTTGCTCTTCACTACCACTTACTCATACTTTGAAGACCTGATCTGCATCCTACTGAAGCATTTGGGGACATTTTCCGCACTGATTTCAATTGGCTTCCATCAGGCCCCTGATTTCAAGGAGTATCTGAGAACCTGCTATTTTCTTTACTAATAAAACTATGAGAATTTTAAATATATTGATGCTATGCTTAAATATATTGATGCTATTCTTGTAGAGATGAAATTCCTCTTTTCCCTCTTCTCAATTCCTTCTTCCACAAAAATAAGATTTTGGGTTTTTTTACCAGTTGAATTTGATGCCTGCCCTTCAAGTCTGGAAATCTCCTGTTCCACAGTCATATGGTAGCTATAAATAGAAAGTTTTTTCGATACATTAACTTTTTCCTGCCTGCTGGATTATATTTGGACCTCCAACATCCCCTCTATCTGTCAGGCTAGCTTTACAAATTTGACTTGACTTCAAGCTAATGTTCTTTCGTTTTAGAGCAAAGAGAGTTTAACCAGTGAGGGAAAACTGCCCCATCTCTCTGGTACAAAAACCTATGTTCCAAGACGTAGAGTTCCTTGGTCTGAGAATCCAACACATCACAGAGAAATAAATCGTGGAGACTGAACAAAAGGAAAATGTGATTTGTGATTAGGATGTACTCATCTGCTGATTATCCTCCTACCATGTTACCATTATTTTAATGTTTTATTTAGTCACATCAAACACACAAAAAGTAGCTGAACATTGAACAGAAGTAGCTGTAATTAATACATGTCCCTAGAAAGACAAAAGAAAAAAACAAAACTTTAAATGCTTGAAGTCTTAGCAGTAGTAAGATTCTAATGGATATTCTCAGAGCAAACCAAGGGACTAACTCCAAATAGATTATTCTTTGTGAATTATTCAATTCACTCTAACATTGTTGCCCAACTCACAGAGGTGTCATGACAATTAATACATACAAAGCAATTCAAGAGGTAGAATGTATGATGAAAATACTAAATATTATTGTTATATTAAAAAACTTGCTTTTTCATGCATATGCAAAAACCATGGAGACTATTTTTCAGAAATCGAGATTCATTATAATTTCACATTGGTTTTGAGAACTGTCAGCCTACATTGAGATCATAAACCATTTTCTTCTGGAAAACCACAACAATAAGCATCCTTTCTCATGGATTTATGTTGAAGCAATGTGCTAGGTATACTGATAACAAGGTTCTCTCAAATGTTGGCTCTGTACTAGATGGCTATTTTACAACAGTTTTATTTTTCTCTTTACTTTTCTCTTTCCCCCTAACTCCTTTTGTGTTATGTTAGGTTTATTTAATCACCTTTGGGTACTTGCATTTGTACTTCCCTATTTACCCGTTATGAAAATTGTAGTTTCTCAAGAAGTGTTAGGGAAAAATACTGACAAATTTTTGCAATTTTTTGGTAATTCAGGAAGAGAACAATGAGTTCTCTAGCAGTAGCGTCAGTTACTTGAGGGTGTTTCTGCCTTTGGGGAATAAATTTTATTATTTTTTTTAACAAATTGAAGTTTCTTTTTCTGTTTTTCAAGAGCATGTAATTTTTTCTTAGAAACTAAAGAGAAGCTTTTGCAACTCTATATTTAGTGCTAAGAAGTAATGCCACATAATATTTCTTAGAGCTGCAGCTTTGACAAACTATTTTGACTTTTTGCATGTACATCTATATTCTATTTCCAAAATAATAAAAATCACAATACATTTACTAAGCACTAGAGAAATCTAGATACATACAAACACATACAGAAATCAGAAAACATTGTCATCTAAGATAAAATGTAGTGGACTTTCAGAAACCAACAAGATACTAATTCTGTTCATGCAAGTAAAATTCTTTGGTACTTGAACTAGAGTATACACTACAGAGAAGAAACAGCTCTTAGAAAAAAGCCCTGGCAACTGAGGACACTCTGTAGAGTGGCTGGCCCCAGGAAACTGCTCCAAAACTAGTATCCAACTTTTTTGAAAAATGTAACTAAATTAATGGGTTTAGTATTTTAAGCTACTGAGTGAGCTGAATAAACTGGTTTATGTTGCCACAAAGCAGACTGAATAGCTACTCTACATCTGGCCTGACCTTAAGAGCACAGTGATTTTAAAAATGATGATAACATCCATGCAGGGCTGCAATAAGCAGCCTGAACTTTTCATCAAGTGTCCTTGATTTAAGCTGGTGGCCACTATTAACAGCCAGGAGAAGAATATTATTACTTAGAAAAGTTCTGCTTCATATTCTTTCCTTCATACATTCTCTCTTTTCTCCTCTAGAGAAGTGTAGGGGTATCGAAACTAGCTAGAGGCCAGGAGAGGATATAAAAAAATAAAAAAGCTATTTTCAACTGTTCGTCACCCTAGCTACGAGCGGAGAAGGCTACATGAAACAACAGCAGGATACAAACCCTCCTTCCACTTCACACAGACTCTGATCACACACTATCCACCTGTTTCCATTTTCCCAAATATATTTTAGAAGTAATTTTTGGAAAAGCTGAGGCATTTTCAAAAGCAACTTTAGACACTCTCCTACTTTGCACGTCTATGAACCAGCCTTATTGCAAAAAAAATACTTCATACTTCCCTTCTGTGTATGTGTTCTATATCTTGACGAATCTCAACTTCACCCTTAGCTTCCCTTGAAGACAAGTCCAAGAATAAAGGTTAAGGAAAAAAACTAAGAAAGAAAGGAAAGAAAACAGTTCCCAAGTTGATAGTCAGAGCCACTGGGGTATTAGCTAGAGCAGAGTGAGTAGATAGCCCGCTGCTGCTAGCCAGCCTGCTGCTGCAGCTTTGCGTGGTCTCACTGGGTTGCTGTCCAGCTGAAAAAAAAAAAAAGCTGCCTAAAGAAGAGCATATTGCCAATGCCGGCTGCCAACCTTAGAACTAGTGATAATCCAAACAGCACAAAGTGCCCATTATCAGTTCCTTCTCTGAACAGCCCATTAAAAACAGCTGTGCAGATAAAAGAACTGGAGAACTTTGTAGCAGAAATTAAGCAGAGAGAGAATGTGGTGATTGGAGCCAGCCACTGCCATTTAATTTCAGTGAAAGAAGAATTAAAACAAAAAAAAAAAAAAAAAAAAAAAGAGAGAGAAAAAAAAAAGGATAAGACTCCAAGTTATGAATGAGAAAGGAAAGTTGTACGCCTGCCTGAAGCACTGAAAACCATTGTGGAAGAGGATTTCCGAAGACAGGAGGTCTTCATTAAGATTTAGGGGCTAATCCTAGAGAATGTCACTGCTGTGAGCTGGCAGCGTGGATGCCAACACCTGCGTGACAGCATAGATACCGTCATCCCTCCGCACACAAACACATTCCCACAAAGGCGCCCACGCACAGCACTCCCCAGAGTAAATGTCACTGCTCCGCTGCAGCGGGGGCACTGGGAACAAACCAAAATCCTTTCTGTAACAGGAAAACTATTCAGGGAAAGTTGCATAAAACTTTGGGTACTCTGTTTATCAAGCTGCATCTCCAAAGCAACACGAGGAAATATTGGCAACTAGGTGCTTTGCAGTCCCTGGATCATTTTGTGTCTCAGTCAAGCCATAAACCGACACTGTTTGCTCCGTGTGAGCCTCAGTTTCGCAGACAATAGAGCTTTCCCTCCTCCGTTCCTGAAAGTGTATTCAAATAATTTCAAAAGAATTTACAAGAGCTGCTCTGCTAGACCACGTCCTCTAGCACAGCCTGTCGGAGAGACACAGAGGCATCACAGGCTTGCATCTGATCAGCTCACTCAGCCTCTCAGATCTTTTACGCAGAGTCCAAATCATCACTTTTCCTAAAAGATTTTTTTTGCCTGGACACTTCAAAGATGAAGGGCAGCTGTCACTGGGGACTCCTCAAACAAGTACAGCACGGTGGGGAAGAAGGGCTTCTTTTGAAGAAAGTTTAATTTTGAAGATATACTGCTGATATCAAGAGTCTCTGGTCTCATTGTAAAGACAACTGTCCTTTTGGACTCTGTGCCAAGTTCTTCTGTACAAGCACTCCTTGTTGGTATAAATAACAGAAGCAAAAGAATATTTATTGGTATAATTACTTGTAAATTTTAGAAATTAATTTTTCATTTTTTTTTCTGAAGAAACAACCCTTTTTAAGTGAAAAATACTTTTTTTTTTTACTACCAATAACATTGTAAAAAAAAGATTTTTTGGACAGTTCTGACTGCGCCCGTTTCACATATGCGTGGATTTGCTCACAATTCCTTAGGTGTATATGACCAATTCAATTTCACTTCAATTCTATATACAATTATATCAAAAAAAGACCTACGATTGCTGAACCTTGCAAATATTGTTGCAGTACTACTTAACGTCAGGGGTTAGAAAGCTAGAAATCACTTCACCAGCTGCTCTAGACAACTACAGAGTTTTTTTCATGTTAATATTATATTGGAATTTATTCATATTCTTGGAAAGCCTGTCCATTTCTGGACCATGCAGATGAACTGGAGGAGAGCTGGCACACGGTGGCTCACACAAGACCTTACAATTCTTTTTCACAGAAGAACAAGTTACCACATTGCTCACTGTGTTCAGAACTGAATGTAAAGCTCCTCTTTGATTTAGCTTTCCAACAAAAACAAAAAGAAATGAAGGGAATTTAGAGGGAAAAGGAGGAAGAACTGAATAATAATAAATAATCAAATCCAGCTGTTTCAGAGGGGAAACAGGGAGAAGGAATCTAGACCATAGCTCTTCCTCCTAACATAACTTCTTGTGTAACTATTTTGAGCGTTGAGATGCCCTGGTGATGTGTGGTAATTGTATACATAGACACTGAACCATTATTTTTCTTTCCACATCAGGCTTCTCCATTTTAACCAGATCTAAAACATGCACCATCAGGAACTATTGCTTTCTCCATTTTTCAAAGAGCTAATAGATACTAATCATTGACCTCAGACTTGTCATACATCACTAGAAGGATGTTCTCCATAAACAACATGCTGGAGGTCATGTCAATGTCCACTTCCACCTCCTTTGATTTCTGCCCATCTGCAGCTTGCAGGCCAAATAAATCTCATTAAACAGCATGTGCACAACTCTCTTAAACATTCCAGAGAACAAAGACAAAAGAAACAGTAATGGCCACAGTTATATAAAACTGCAGCAGTAGCAAAAAAAAAAAAAAATAAAAAAAAAATTCTATGGGTACCTTGAGTTTCGTAAGTACTGAAAACATAATCTATCACCAAGCAGCATGCACACTGCATGGGACTGCAGCTGGGACACAATCAGAAGCAATTGTTGAGTTGATTTGTGGCTCAGTGCTGCAGGATGGTCTCTTCCATCCACTCTTCCCTTTGCACGCCCTTGCTCCAGCGGCATGCTCCTGCCGCTTGTGCTGGCCTGTCTTAGTACCCTTCTGAACAAATTCTACTGATAAACTTTCTAAATTAAAGTAAATAAGGAAAAAAGAATAGTTTTGTGCCCAGGCAGATGAGCCAGCAGAGTGAGTAAAAGGAAAGCAGAGAACTGTAATACTGGGAGGAGGAAGATGATGGAGGTGAAAGCTGGACCACTCTCTTTGGCAGCAACCACCTGTACTGCCTATACGAGTAGATATCATTCTTTTAGAGCCTAGTCACATGCGCCTGGAAAAGATAGTGAAGGGACAGGTTCACACTTTTTGAGAGACTGAAACACCCCCAACAGGGTGCACCAAAATCTGCAGCAGCCTCAAAACCCACAGCTGTTACTACTGACGGAGCCTTCACGTCTTGAGAAGTTCAAGATTCGCACAGGCAGAGGGAAGAGGGAGGTGCTGAGGTGATGGGCACTGACTTTTTCAGAGGGGAATAAAGACCCATTTTCTTTTTCTTCCCATTCCTCACAAAAGACACTTTGGGGACAATCTAATTTCTGAAGACCCTCTTCTCTTGCTTTTTGCTATATAATATACTAAGGTGTCATTGGCTTAATAGTAATGTGCTTGAACCAAAGGGAGGTAAAGAAAGAGAGACCCAGTAGCTCTGGTTTGCAATTGTAAATTTGTAGAACTTCTTGGTGCTACAATTTTAAAGCTATTGTGATTAAGTACTTCAATTTTGCATTATTGTACTACCAAAGTTTGCATCCTTCTAAAATTGTTCTGCTTTGTTTTCTCCTGATTTAATGGCAATGGAAAATTGCCACATTCAATGGTATTCCAATGATTAATTAACATTGATATTAAAAACATGTATCTGATTTTTCCTATGATTTTAACTAGCTTCAACTTCTAGCTGTTTTATCTTGCTGCTTCTTTTCACTGAAGAAGCCCTTCTGAATGCAAAATCTTCTCGCTAGGAAGACAATTATACACCCTGAACAAGTTAACCTTTTCTTCAATAATCAGAATAGATTTATTTTCTCAGGTAACACTGGTTTCCCAGATCTTGATTCATTCTTTTGGCTCTTCTCTTCAGCTCCTCTAATTTTACTACATTCTGCTCAGAGACTTTTGAAGCATCTTTTTGTCAGCTTAGAAAGCAGTGAAGTTCAGCCCATGCTCAGCCCCTACAGTTATTCCTTACTTGCCTTCAGCTCATATAAAATTACAGCTATGCAGTCCTTAGATAGCTTTTTTAAAAAGTTTTAAAGGTCCTCCTTAACATGAATTCCAACAGCTCTTAATTTGCATTAATTTTAAAAAATCTTGGAGTTCAGCTATTCCATCACAATGTTTAAGAGATTGAAGTTGAAAACTATCAGTCTGCTTTAGCACGCTTTGATTAATTTCCCAGAACCAATAGACTGTTTCCAAAATTAAACTACCCAGTGTAAGTGGCAGGAGCTCCTGCTTTCATGCTGCATTACAGAACAGTCCTCCTTTGGAATTGCAGCTGGACAAACTTTGCTCACAAGTTTTAATTCTGTCAATGCTACAAATGACTAAGGCTATTTACTTTCAGATGTAAAATTGATTGAAAACATTTTTTTTTAATTTCTTTGCCCTCACTTTTGATGACTTATGGAGATACCATCCAATAGAATGGAATTTAATTAATGGTTAACAGCTCTCTAAACTACACTGCATTAGTGTGAGATGCTGAAGGGAATCTGAACTGAATGCAAGAACTATATTGAGAAAAGATTCCATCTGGCAACAGTTGCATTTGTCCATGCTCATTGTAAAGGGCTTGGAATAGTAACATTTGTATACCAGATCATTTAATATCCAGTACTATGTTAATTTCCAAGA
>NW_010143646.1:205384-283403 GCF_000699245.1 Pterocles gutturalis | reverse complement strand
ACTAATTTAATTTCCAAAAAAAAAAAAAAAAAAAAAAAAAAAGAAAACATGCAGAACACTATGGAATAGAAAGAAAAGGGAGAGATACTTGTGGATTAAAAAACAATAACAACAACAAAAAACCACCCCACACCAAACAACAACAAACAACCCTTGTTTATTTTCTGGAGAAGAATAAAATTGATTTTGCTTTTAAAGCCACGACCATATGCCAGGCCTTTAGGGCACAGTGTGAGTAAAGGCTAATGTCTTCTGGTTTTGCTCTACTCCAACTTTATTCTGAAATATGCAGTCAAGACTGCCCTTCTATTGTTCTCCTATTGTATATAACTTCCACTTCTCAGTTTTGCATGAGCAAAAGAATTGTTTAAAACATATATATACCACCCATTCTGGATAGTCCTTTTCAACTATCCTCTTTTCTTGCCATCACAGTTTAAGGAGAGAAGAGCTTTGTAAGGTGCTCTATGGACTATACGATCCATTTAGTTAATTGATTTATTCCTGTCCTTATGAACAGCTCTCACAATGGGATATGTTAACATGGTTTACACTGCTCAGATTTAAACAAACCAAGCCAGTACATCACCACTGCTGTGGTAGTCTCCAGAGCCCCAGAAACAGACACAAACTGAAAGCCTGGAACTCAAGACTCCACCACTGAGCAGTCATACCTTTCAGCAGCAAAAGCAGCGGGCTGGTCAACGTTTCAGCCTTCAATCTGCTATGTACACTGACCTTTGATAAAACTTTGAAAAAATGTGGCAAAACCCTTTTTTTTTTCTTTCTTTCTTCTAATCGCTTGCAAACAGAGCCAGCTGTCAGCAAGAGGCGCAGGCAAAGCCGTGCTGAACGCACCGAAAGCCCAGGATCTGTCAGATCCCGTCAGTGCTGCCCCAGCTCTGGTGGAGGTAGGCAGCTGCACGCCGCCTTGGGCACAGCTTCGTGGCAGCATTTCCATCTCAGTCCCTCCTAGTCCAGGGAGCACCAACAGGTTCCCAGTGCTCTAGGTTAATATGACACAAATGTGGAATTCATTCGTCATTCGTCAAAGCTAAGGTTGGGGGTATTTGAGCTGACATTGTCCTTCTGCGTCAGTGCTAGTGAAGACAGAAAATGACACCAAATAAACACTCCAGGTAGAGTTTGTCACATTGTTAATGCTCTGCCATTAATCCTGATGTTTGGTTCGACAATCAACCTTCTGTTTGGTGACGGTTGTCTTTGAAGGTTGCTCTTAGTCTTTGAAAATGCTAATTGTCAAGCCAACGTTTACAGAGGAAGTTGTAAAATGAGAGGTTATTATCCACCGCCCTCACTCTGATGACAGAAAAGGCCACAAAGAATAGTTTTCTATTAAAAGCTTTATACATCTTTGTGGATGGTGGCAAGTACAAACAGATTAAAGAGCTAGTCTGAAAAAGAGCATCATCGGATGGACAAGCACAACAGAGGCTTCACAGCCTGGACTTCATCTATCTGGAAAGATATCCACTCTTCATTTCAAATGATGGACAAACAGCAATTGAAAACACCACTTCGAAATGTCTAGTGGTTAATTAATCTTAATGTTAGGCTTGTATAATAGTTTGGATTCAAATTTCTTTAATTCTCAAACTTCTTCATGCACTGTCAGTCGCCTAAAGGATTTTTTAATCATTTGTTTCCTTTTCCCTTCTATCATTAAATTTCCAATTTTAGCACTCTCTTTAGGGGAATTAAATACACTGAATTCATTTAGTCTCCCTATGGGTTTGTTTTCAAGATCTTGAACCAATTTTTATGGCTTTTTCTGAGTTTTTTTTTTCTTTTCAATAGAAAAGCTTAAAAAAAAAAGCTTTAGCAATACTTCATATACAGATAATTGTATTTCTTTCTTATACACCGAGAACTGGTTTCATTTTTATACTCTTCAGGATGTTTATGCCAATTCTTTTCCAAGACCCTCTAAAAAGCCCAGCAAGTACTAATTGTCATTACGTGATTTTTGCAGTTAGGAAGGTGTAATTGTGATGCTGAATCTTGCAGAGCTGCTGTGCACAGAGAACAAACAGCAGTTGTCACAGCAGCTATAGCCAGGACAGTTCTGACTCTTGTATAGAGCCCAGCTCATACAGAGTTCCAGTTCACAGTTACTGCAAATAATTTCCTTATCGTTTGGTGTCATGAAGACATACAATGTATTTGATACATTGCCTGGTTAGCTGAGATCATCTGCAGTAAATACAGAAACTCTAACCTGGGCACGTGAAGGGGAATCAGCCCGTGCCAAGACTGAATTTAGGCAAGCAGACCCCAAAGTTCATGTGACAAAACTAACCCTTACTTCAGCAACCAGAAACTCATCACAGAATCTGCAGGTATATGGATAAGAGGATTGCTTTTACCCAATAAATGCCTCAGTACATGATATTGTAATTGTAGGTGTGGTGATAACAATTATCCACAAAAAGTACAAGAGCATGTATGAATATTGACCAAAGAAAGAAAAATTAGCACAAAGTAGAAAGTGCAAGTGTTGAGGACAGAGATGTAAGAGCAGAAGCAAAACCAGGAAGATTTTTCTGGGAATGTAGCCAAGGAGGAGGTAGTCAATTTTCTCTAAACTTGCACTCCAGTTAGGGCAACTGGTACTAAAGTGCTCACGCGAGCACACTCTTGCAAAGCAGCCACTTCTTTGTGAGAAATCAGAGACCTTTGCTGTCAGGACTGAAAGTGTGATTTCTTATTTTGTCTTTTCATCCCCAAGGTGGAATTTCACTCACAGTCATACTCATTTATCAGCTATGCAGTAGACAGAGGTAGGCCCAGTGTCACTAACTTTCTGTACATAAGGTGCTAATTCAAAAAAGTCACACGTTTTCAGCACATTCTCTCCATACCACAGCTTTCCCCTCTCTGGAATGTTTTTAGTGCTTTAGCCAAGATGTGATTGCGGTGAGTCAGGTGTGCTATGTCCACTCCTGGTTTTCCATCATCCCTCCAGCATGGGTCCCATTTGTTTAGCTGTGTTTTGATCTCCTAATTCACACCCCAGTGTGCAATGTCCCTGCCACTGAAAAATTCCTACCCTCTTCTCTCTGGCTCTTAGGAGGTGCCAAAGCAAACAGTTAGCGATCACACTACAAACTTCTGTAGATGTTCCAGGAAAAGAGATCCAGCAGTTCCTGCAGCGTGTTAGGAAGGTGATGGTGCAAATACGAGGATGCTAAAAGGATTAGCAGGATGTGCACGTACCACCTTTCTGGAGGCAAGGAGCTAACAGAGGTTGAAAAAAGGACTACAGAGTAATACATGAAGTTTTCAAAGTGCGATACGAATCACATACTGGAAATATTACTATAATTATACCTATTTTACTCCTAACAATATTTTTAATTTACTTTAAGCGTATATATTAAGGACTAAGGATCTACACACAAACCAAACACACAGCAAAGGTCCCGCTGAGTTCAGTGGTCTGACACTGAGTCCTATAACAAGGTTTTGTTTTGGTTTTTTTGTTTGTTTTTTTGCTTTGGGTTTTTCGGGGTTTTTTTGTTGGTTTTTTTTTTTTTTTTTTTCAGACAACACATACGAAACTTGCATGAATCCTCCCAAATGCCTGTGTTATACATGCCATACTCTCTTTGCGTTGCAGGTCCTAATTAGGGGTGTATGACACTAAATATATTCAGGAATCACGTTCTCAAAGTGAAGAAATGCTTAATCATTTAAGCACAGGCTTTCTTAACAAATTCCTTAATTTCACCACTTTGAATTTTACACTGAATTTTGTCAGTTTATAAATTTACACTAGAGCATGCCAACAGGGAAAATAAAAGGAAATAAAAAAATCCCAGACCTTAAAGGCATTTTACCACAGAGACACTGAAAAATAAAGACCATTAGCAAAAAAGTATAATTAAATTAAAATGCCAGCTTGCCAAAGAAGCTCAGTAAATGGGAAATATATCAAACTGTGATAATACAAATGGGCTATTTCTCAACGTGTGAGAAAGTCAATGGAATAAACTCTGATAATTTGCTGGCTTTTTACACACAAGGTAGAGTCATGACTTAAAAGTAAATTGCACAATAACAAACACAATAATATATTATGCACCACAGTTGCTCTTCATATTAACATGAGCATTTTAGGTACTATGCTGTAAGCAAATATTAAATACAAAAATTTGTGGGTTTCGTGGTCAAGGTAACGGGGCTCAATGCTTGTGAATAATGATAATCTTTCTTGTAATTATGTAATTTTATATTTTGATGTCTGTACTTTCCCAGAAATCATTTCAGCTCATTTATTTTGAACATGTTTTAAATTCTATTCACACATTACTGACAGCAAGGGCTTTTTCTGTCCAAAAAGGATCTTTTCATAAGACTATAGTCTTTTTAGAATATGCAGAATTACTTTTGGCATGTAAGTTCATTTTGCTAATTCCTCTTTTAGTGTGCAAATAACCTTTGAAAACCTGACTCTAGGTGTTTATGTGTCAGGACAATATCAAAAATTATCCAGTTGCCGAGTCCCGTGTCAACACTCCCCAGCCACAGGCGGTGGATGCTCGCTGCTCTGCTGCCCTCTGCTGCAAACAGACCCAGGGCTTTGAACTGCTTTATGAAACACTGAAAGATTATATGCTATACGCTTCCCTGGTGCTGGCTTGTCACTTTGAAGTGATCTCTTGCTAGTGTTTTAAGTTACATTTACTTTTCCTAGTGTCTACATTGAGTACAATCACCAAAAAGTAGCATTACGGGTAAGAGCAAAAAGAAGATGCTAAACTATTCATAGGAAAAAAATTAAAACAAACTCCTCCCTTTTCCTTTGCTGCAACTGAAATAAGAATATAATGGTGTCATCCTGCACTGTAAGAGCTTGAAAAAACAAATCTGCAAAGAAACATTTATTTATTTTAAGATGTAAATCTAGAGCATATACTCTCATGAGAAAAGTTGAAATAAGCCTTTTTCTGGCCGATCATACTGTCTCCCAGGGATATAAACTGCTTTATAGGGACACCTGCACCCAGGACCATGTCAGAGGAAAGCAGTGGCAGTAAAGAAGCATCAAAGTGTGCTGCAGAGATGAGATGGTGCCTCCCAGGAGTCCACATACTCATTGGGGCTGTCAGGTCAGGGTCACTGTCTCCCCTTTCTGAAATTCATTGGCCACCAAGGCAGAGAGAAATTAACCACTGCAAATTATTCTTAAAAATAAAGTATTGATACCTTAAAAAGATTTTTTTCCATAAACCTGCTGTGCATTTTAATTAATTTCATTTTTATTACATAGCATGCAATTAAGCAAGTAGAGTTAAATCTTCTCACAGGTAAGCTTGCATTCAAAATGTTAAAAGGAACTGATTTGACCTGTAAAGGGCTAGAATTTAAGCTGTCAAACTCTTGCTTTCCACAAGCAAGTATGCACTTTATACATATTATCTAACTGATTTTTATCCTGATAGACCATAACAGCTCCTAAAGAGCCATTATAGATTATTGTGTAAATCCTTCTTTGTTCACGGACTATTGACCCAACAGTGCATTATGTCCCTAAAGAAGCCTTGATAGTCCATCATGTTAATCCAGCTGCAGGTTAGTTCACCATGTACGGAAAATCTTTACATAATTTTCAATGAAATTAAATAAGAATTTGTCTACACAGATAATTGTGCTCCATAGTGAAATAGTTCAATATCAGAGATAATGTAGAGCATACTCACATACAGAATATTAGATCATTGATTACACTTCTTTGTGTTTCTTATTAAAATTAAATTCAGGCTGTGCAATGAGAATAGTTGGAAGTGGACAAAGCTATTAGCTGAGCTTCAGAGCTAACATAACTACAGAGATTCTAATTTTAAACATATTTTTTAATAAACAAATTGTTCATTTTGGATATTAATAAGCAATTTGAACAGAATTCAGGATATACAACACACATCTGAAAAAACAGAAATCATACTTGTACTCAACTCTGTCACTCACAGCTTATGCCTAAACACAACACTGTCCTCTAAACAGAAATTCTATGCTGTGACCTAACCCAAAATGCAAAAGTTTTAAAAAGTGTTTAGTTCTATGGGCTACATGTAACAGACAGACAACTGACACTTTTCATCTTGTCACTCAGGGCAGATGCTTTGTGACGGATGGCTCTCAGGTGGCACAGGGCTGCAGAGGTGTGCAGTGCGCCATCCGCCTGCAAGCAGATGTGTCTCGGGTTGTCTTGAGCACCAACTGAAATCTCTCCTTTGCATATATAGCCCTGCTATAAGTCCATATTTTGAGTTTTATGGTATAGTTACTACAAAAATTAAACTCTTCAGTGATTTGTACTTCTCTTGTTTACACATGTACTTATCTTTCTCACTGAAACTAACACTTACAGCGTCAGTTCAGCTTCAGAATTATCCAGAAATTAAGTACTAAGTATTGTTATCACAAGTGAGCTAAAATCTTGTTGCTGCATTGCCATTTTAATTCATTGCTCCATTACCCATTTCCCAGTCAAAATACGTTCTATTCAATAATTTTCAAATCTCTTTAAGGAATTTATTTTTTGTGCAACACAGACGTCACAGAAATACTCATTTGCTGAATTCAAATAGCATTTCGCTGCAGACAGTTACATGAGAGGTATAACAAAATATATGGATGGAAACATCCACCAGTTTGGGGGAGAGTTCCTCTCAGTCCTAGTGTTGCTAAAAGAGCAACAGCATCACCAAATCGCTGCATAAAAAAAAGATAGCTTCCTGCTGGTATGTAACTAGAGGCCTAATGGTTTTCCAGGAACACTGGACAATCATTTTATAAAAGTATCCCCTAGGGCAAAATCACAGTAGTTAGCTGTTGCTCCAAGTAAATACATGGGTGTGACAAAGTTGTTTTCATACAGTAAGAATATCCTGATTATTAGGGTAAAGGAAAATGACAGAGCTAGTGGCCTCAGAGGAACATGAGGAAGAAGGGCTGACCCCATTCTTCCTCTTTTCATTCATGGCTGTACCATGACAGGACTCTGTTCCCTCAGGGAGCAGCATGCCCCACGTATCTCCCCATACTTCACACCTCCCCCCATACACTCACCCCTCCAGACAGTGCAATCCAAGAGCCGTCAGCAGAGAGCAACCCGAGCGCTCAGGGTGTAACAGGGACCCTGCACACTGGGGCACAACAGGTTCCTCACAAATTCACTCCTCTCCTTACAACCCAGAGCCACTTCTACACCTCTTCATCACAAGGACGGTTCGTATTGTGGACACCACACTACAATAACTGCAGGTGAATCGTCAGGCACTGGGTTTCATGTCCCATGGACCATTCACTTCAGCAGGGTTCTGAGCAATGTCAGACCATGAGCTCTGCTTTTAATCCATGATAGGAAACATTCCCTTCAGCCTTACACGGGCCACATAAGACCTTATGTAAGACACAGGTATATTCTCTGTTACTGCCTACAGAAGCAGACCATTAATATTTTACAGATTTCTCATCCTCTCCGTTTGTGTAATTTATCAATGCCCAACAGGTCCTCTGCCAGCTATACATTAAAACTATTTTCAAAATATTTCACTGTCAGCCCATGGCACCTTCATTATTTATTAAGATAAGGGACATGATGAACAGGAACAGTAGGTAGCTCGTTTGCTCAAATGTACTTTATGAATCCTCTGAATGCACAGATCTGCTAGGAATATATAGCCCGGAGGTATCAAAGAGTCATAGGTATGATTCATGCAAATAATAAAAATATTGTATGCTTGATGTAGTACCAGCATCATCTGCCTGGAAAGTCTGCTCTTGAATGTATACAAGCAGGACTTCTGAACTCTGTGACTTTATTTCAGCTGTACGTGAATATAAATCAGTTGTATTTAATATAGAGTCTACGTTATGGCTTTTTACAGCATGATGAGTGAACAGTATGAACAGATTAAATGAATCCGTAACTCATGCTCTATTCATTATTATTTTTTTAATGAGTAGTAAAGTTTCTACTTATGCCCCACAAAAGGATTCCTTTAATTTGCCACACACACGAAACCAAAACTGCAAGAATCATTGTCTGTTGCCTGATTAAATTATTTCTTGTTAATTGAGAGAATTACAGCTCTTTTTTTTGTTGTTGACTGAAGAGACTCACAAACTCCAAAAATAAACTAAGAAATTGACACATGAACAAGGCAAATTCCCGACAGAATTTTGAAGTGTGTCTGGAAAGAACCAGAAATTACTTAAATGACTCTCTCACCCATCTCACTCCCTCAGTACTACCGAAACCCCTTCAGCAATTAGCTCAGAGAGGGTAACACGGAAAAGCAGCTTTTAGGACACAGATATGGACCTGAACATCCAAGTCTGCAGAAACATGCCTATCTCTCTCTGAGTGTACTGAGATATTTGTTAAAAAGGGAAGTGCAAACCCAGGCAAAGCAGCACCTGCAAGTACAGACAGACCTGACACACGTTCCTGCCTCCTCAACCCCAGCCCTACATATCTCTCATCCAGCCCTGGAGAAGAAAACCAACTGTGCAGAGCTTGCAGAGGGAAACATCTTTGATCTCACACCAGATGGTGATATACTACCAAAAAACCCCCCCAAACTGTTGGAAAATCAGCACCGTAATTTCCTACTCATAATATTCTTCAACAGTTTTAATGTATTATTCTCTAATTAAAGTTGGCCCAGTTACAGTTAAAGTAATTTCTTATCTATGGATGATCTGTGAACTGTCAGCAGACAAACACTTTTTGCATATTTGATTCTTAAACTGCATAATCAATCATGTAGTATAATTTGTTTTCTGGCTGGATTAACCGATATTATAAATTGTTCTACTTTTCTTCTAGATAAATATTGTTTTGTGGGGAAGCAACTTAGCTAGAAATCTATATCTGGTAGAAGGAGGAAAGTTGTATTTACAATCTATTCATAAGCAAAATTTTATCAAATTTTTTAAATCAAAAACCTGAGAAAATGGGCATTAACACAGTAGAGGTTTCATTCATATTATAATTTATTAACGATTCCTGTCATTATTCACCAGCTCTAAGCATCTGTATGCATAGAAAATCACCTCTTCGATAAGGTAAGGAAAGTCTATCACACATACTTATTTTAATCAAGCCAGCTAGTATTTAATTTTGTATACATTTCACTTAAAAGAAATTTAATTTTCTCTCACAAAGATAATTTTAATAGTAAAATGTAATCATATGTCCATTACGTATGACATTCAATTCTATGTTTAATAGAGCTTGTCAAATTGAAAATTGCAGTTTAAGACGTAATCCTTCATAGGGCCTGTCACATACACAAATCTGCCATTCAATTTTTATTAAGTTATCCAATAATTCCTTAACAGACAGTTAAGCCCTAAAAAAGATCTCAAAAAATTACAAGAGAAGAGTTGAGTCTGCATTGGTCAGAGTCTACTTTCAGAAGAGCTCACCTCAGCAGGGGAAAATCCAAATCCGCAACATGGAACATGATGACTTCGTGCTCATTAATATTACATTGTAGAGGTAGTTACCCTCAAAGGTGTAAAAACCATTATTTGCTCTTAAATCATATTCAGTTTCATAATTTCAATAATTTTAATTTTTTTTCCATTAACCCCAACAATTATTATGATCACAATATTAAAGGAATAGAGACCTCGCAGATTTCAAAATTATCCACTGCAGAGGTCCTAGCAACTGAAGGCATGACAGAATAAAACAAAACATAGCACATATAAAAGAGATGTTGTAAGGAACAGCAAGGCAACAGCTTCTTTAAAGAAAGTTGAGCAACCACCTCCTACCTATGATTTTGCTAGACTAGGTTTTTGATGTTGCCCAACCAGGTTTCTGAGCCAGGTTCCTAGCTGGCGTACCTCAGAATGCCACTGAAGGTAACAGAATTAGAAGTACTGTACTGTACTACACTGTACTGGGATACTCCCATCAATGTTTATTTAGCACAGAAACTTCCCAAAGACTCAATGCTAAAGATTACCACATTTCCATGAGCTGCACTTGAAGAAAATCTCAAGAATTAAAAAAACCAACCTACCAATTTTAAATTGCTTTTGTAAATTTCTATCTCATCCTTTTAGGTTGGTTGAAGTACCCACAACACTGGAGTACAGAGGCAGGGACAGAAGGAGGTGGTGGCTTTTTTCTCTAGTGATGAATGGAAGCCTGACTACAGCAGTGATGTACGCTATCTCAGTTGCTGCAGGGGTTAGATCACATTAGAAGAGGAATGTGCAATTGAACTGACAGAAGGCGAATGATTAGCACTGGACATCAGTCATTTGTTTCAAGGCTGTAACACGGTAGAAAACTCTGGGCACCGGTATTCCTCTGCAGGATTTCGCACAGGTCAATAGATCTGTTCTTAGGCAACAGAAGTGGTTTTGTTCATAAAAAGTCATGAGTTTTCCACGAGCAAGAATTACATTTCGAAAGAGTCAGAAAATCTGAAAATGTCAAAAAACCTGTAATAGTTTTTGGCCCAGAGCTTGGCTACAAATGCAGGATTATTCCTAAATCATCTTGTGGATTGTCCGCTCTATCTAGCAGTATCCCAAGGGAGATTACTTCAGACACATTCCCACAACTGATGTATAACACTGGTGCTGATAATCAACCAAAACTTTACCTTTTTTAATACCTTCCTGCAACTTCTAGCTATACTCTCACTTGCTGAGCAATTCCTCTCCTGCCTTGCTGTGTTAACACTTCATATACTTGTAGATGGTTATCATACCCTCACTTTATCACTGCTTAGGCAAGCTCTACACTTTCAGGTTTTTTTATCTTCAAGTCAATTCCCCTAGTCTTCAGATTTGATGTCCCTATTTAGATACTAACTGCAAAATTTGATGTGCTAAATTTCAGTATGCTTGAAGGAAAGAGTAAAAAAGGTATTTGGTTAACGCTCCACTTAATTTCTAAACATGCTCTTATTTTGCCTTTATAAAGTCTGGGTAAAATATTCAAACTGTATGTGTAAGTGACATTTTTTTCTCTTTATTAATTGTTCATAAGCAGACACTTTATTATACAGTTTGGTTCATAGTTCAAAATTGTTTGTTTACGTTAAAACATGGATGAAGTTTACCAGCACAAGTTGTATTCAACTGAAAGTACTGAGTATTTGATATTTTTTATGTTATTCATATGTGTGGTCCCCTAGACACAGAATATAGAATTACTTGGTCTCCATTTTCACAAGAACAAGGTGGAAAAGACTTGAAAGAAATCACTGAAGATGCTTAAATCTCTTGACTCTTACAGTAATCTGAGAAGTTTAAACTGTTACTGGCCATATTCCAGCAGACTGTTTTATACAAAATCTTGAATACATAGCATCCCTTTGGAAACATCAACAACTGTTCATAAATAAAAGCAATAATAAAATGGAGTAATTGGGATTAATTTCACTTAAGATGCAATGTTATCTGGAAATGTTGACAGTAAAACACTGTAGATTATAACGCACAATATGGATACATCTTGATGTGGTTATAGGTTAGTTTAGGTCTTGAATTAGACTTGCATAAAATGCACATTGTTTCATAATTGTGAGCTTTATGCAGATGTAAAATCCAAACCACTGCACACTAAGCAGTGTTTTCTTTAGATGCTGCAATTACAATGTTACAGCCATTAATATTACACCAGCTGCCATGGAGAAAAGTCCTGAACTGTGAATCCTCAACAGGGCTCCAGCCAGCCGTTGGGATGCACAGAGTGCATGTGATGCTCTGGAGGTCTCCAAAGTCATTTTTCACCTGTCCACACAGCACAGTTCTTGAATTTGTCAGTCTGGCCCTCTCTCAAGCAAAAATGTGGTTAAGGTTCCTGCTTGGACCTGCTCAAGAGTGCTCTGGGAAGGCTGCTGGGGTCAGGGGTCTGGCCAGGGTCCAGCAGAGCTCTTCAACAGGTCTCTCCTGTTCCCAGAAGAGAGGCTTTTGGGACCTGTCTTAATGGGAAAATCTCACACAAAAACCAGCAAAAGTGGTAACAAAGCATCATATGCTTTTGGTGAACGCTATCTCTGATGACAGAGAACAGAGTCGTCTGGAGCATTAACCAAATACCTTTCTGCTCTTTCCTTCAAGTGTATTGAAACTTAGGACATCAAATTTTCCTGTTAGTATCTAAAGAGTGACATAAAATCTGAAGACTAGGGGAACTGACTTGAAGAGAAAAGATAAAAAACTTGGAAGCAGTTCACTTATGATAGTGAACAACACTGGAGAAAGAGCAAGTCAAATTTTCATTTTTTAATAAAACTCAAAGCTATACCTCAACTTCTCATGCACGTTCACTTGAAACAAGCTTTATATGAATAAATATCTATGGAAGACAAGAGAGTATACAGAACTACATGTGAGAAATTCAGATTGAGTTTTTAATATCTTCAGATTGGAAGAATCTATTTATGATCACATATGTTTCAAATTGCTCTGTTTAAGTATTTAATGGCAAAACATCTCATCAACATGATCAAATTCTGTTAAAATTATTTTCATTAAGGTTATATTTCATATCTGAATATTAGGATACTTTGTTCCTTCAATAACCTCATAGATGTCTGTCTCCAGGAAGTTTTGTAATGCATTTTACATAACAAAAACCATTTTACTTCACCATTACTCCTTTTTCAGTCATTCTCCTGAAGAACAGTTTAAGTGTTTTAACAGCACAAGCTCAAGTAAATTAAAACTCTGCCCTGAAAAGGCAAGGATGCTTTCAAAGAACCCAACGGTTTGGATAGACGCACCAAGGTAGCTGTATTACAGAAGGCATCATCACTAATGGAAATTGCTTACGGTTTAAGAGAAAAAAAAAATACAACCAAGTAATAAAAGATCTTCTTTTTAGGGTATTAACTGATGTGAATAAAAATAATTTGATAGAATTTCAAAAGGTAACTGACCACCTTTTTTCAGAATAACACTGCGCTGCATTGTTTCTTCTCATACATCAGTGTAAAGCAAGTCGCATCAGTATAAAGGGCTGCTGCTGGACAGTTACTTATGAGTCTTGGTACAATGAAAACTGTGATAAACACACTGCTTAGTAAATCTAGACAACTTTTACTATAAAACCAACAAAATGCAATGGACCAAACTTTAAAATCAATGAGGTAAATGCAACTTTTGTGGCACAGAAGTTTGTATACACAAGCTGGTCTCAAAATCTTGATTATTGCAATCTACCTTTAATAGGTATTTTGAGATTTAAAGTAGAATAACTTGCATTAGAGCAGAGTAGGTTTGGAGAGATCATTATAAAATCCCATTATCATTGCTACAAGTTAGACTATTTGTCATCACAGAAGAGATGACAAGCTCAGAAATACTACATTTGTTATTATCAGATGATAAATGATATTCCATTAAAGCTGCAATACATCATCTGCAAAGCTGCAAAGAAGATATCAAACCTATCAGTACTTGACTTATAATTTAATTTTCAAAAGCTGTCAACTAAAATTCCAAAGGCTAAGCATTTTCATTTTTAAAGTTCATCTTATTTATTTTCCTCATCTGTTAGTCTAATTTTTTTGATATGGCAAAAATAACTGATTATGTGCAAGGTATAATTCTTTTTCTCTTGATTAAGTAATACATCAGGTGTCACTTATGTATTAAAAATATATGACAAATAATAAAGCAAAAGAGTAGTGATGAACACACCTTATTTGGATTTCTTTTTATTTTTAAATGCAACAGTAAAGGGTGGGTCAGTCTAAAAATATTTTGATTATGTTTAATTCCAACTAACATGAAGTCTGAGATTTTAAAATTTCCACTTTGAATTTTATTTTGTAGAAATAGAAAATTAAACATAAATCTATTCAAACTGGTACTTGGCAAATCTCTGTTTAGCATCTAAACAATGTTGACATTCTAAATTCCAGAAAAATACTAAAAAGCAATTTGGGCTGGGGAGCAGCTCTGCAGAAGGGGCGCTGGGCTCCCCGCAGGACAGCGGGCTGAGCACAAACCAGCCAAGGCCCTGGCAGTGAGGATGGCCAGCGGCATCTTGGCTTGTGTGGGCAGGACCCCAGGCAGCAGATGGAGGGAACTGGGTACAGCTAAGCAGGGGCATGGGGTGCATGGGGAGGTTGTGCAGCCTCCGTCCTTGAGCGTTTTCAAGCCTAAATTAGACAGAGCCCTGAGGAGCCAGGTCTAAGCCCACAGTTGACTCTGCTCTGAGCCAGAGGCTGGACTAGAGACTTCCTGAGGTCCCTTCCAACCCGAGTTTTCCCATGATCCTATTCCTGTAGCACAGAAACACAGCAAATAAAAAGCAAGAAGCAAGCCCTGTGTGATCCTTGCAACTACCATAGCTCAAAAAAAACCCCAAAACCTCTTTTAAAAAAAACCTTCTTAAAAAACAATCAAAACTCCATGCTTGTGTCTTTAAACAACAATATTTTACAGGACACTGTCTACAAGTTATTTTCAATTCTGAAAAATACATACAGTCTGAAATTACACAACTGATGCAAGTGTTGAAAGTGACAGCCTGTAATTTGATTATTCATTTTATGGATATTTCAGTGGTGCCTAGGTTCTTTATATTTCTTAGAATATTTCTAAAGTCAGGGTGCATCACAAATGATCAGAATATTTTTTAAGGCTAGTTATGCACAGCACATAGTGAAACCATTTAAGCTAATGCTATCCCAGTTTTTGCAGTATGTTACTGCAAAGTGTGTCTACACAACCCTCAGACACCATTGCAGCCTGAAACCCATTTTTAAAGTAATTGGCTAAACACACTTTCTGAATTGATATATTGTCTTAAAGTTTGTGCTTCTTCATTTATTAATTTAACATCAACTTATAACAGCATCAAAGATTGTCAGGTATGGTATCTTGTGGCAGTAAATGAAGGGCACCAAATGAATGCCAGGAAGCAATTCAAAGTAACTGAGCAGCTAAAAGGCATAAATTTGCTATTTGCTCTTTGATGTTCATGCTTACTGTCCAAGGCTGCCCTACCAAGAGAGAAACAAATCCACAGCCCTATCTGCACTTGCTCTTTGCCTTCAAAAACACCCAGCTCCTTAGAGAATTTTCCAGAGTTCAGCAATAAGCAGTGTAACAGCCCAAGCTGGCCACAGGGCAGTTTATTTGCAATTAAAGCAGAAAACAGAATGAAAGTCTAACAGGCTCATTGTAAATGAGATCCTCTGTGCTGTGTATCATAGAAACATATGATTAAGGATACTAAATACTTTATTTGCCAAAGAGCAGAAGTGACAGGGGTTTTGGAAATACTCTTTCACCATTTTGAAGTGAAAATTAAACTGACCACTCTTTTTCAACCCTAATGCAGATAATTCCTGTAACATCACTGTGTGCACAGGGCCATGATTGAGGTGATGTATTCAAATTCAACACCATTTTTTTTAAATTAAGAAAATCCAATTTATTTTTTTTTTCTCTCTCTCTGCGCTAATCTTTCAGAGTTTTATTCACCTGTCTGGATCTGGCAGCAGTTGTTCTGTTCTTCATATCCCAACTTTGTGCAAGTTTCAGGCAGGGAGCTTTGGTTCCCCACACCAGATCCAGTTTAACTCCCTTTTCAATACTGCCACCTACAAGGGAAAACAATATCTACCAAGTTGCTTTGAAAATGTTGCCACCGGCATTGTGTTGCTCTGATCACATTCATCTCTGTCCTTTTTTTCAAATTTGATTTTAAATATTTACAACATCATACATCTTACCCTCCCGAAATTACTAACGAACTGTTACTGTCTGTGAAACCTGCTGGATGAGTGATGGCCAACTTAAAAGGGAGCATCAATGTTTTATTTGTGAAATATAAGCTGAAAATAGTCTGCAGATTCCTTTTTTATTGATCTTCTAGCTTATGGAAAGGTACCTTATGTACTTAACAAAAAAAAAGACTCCATTGTGTATTACAAAATATTAAAAACCTTGAAGTAAGGAAGTAGATCAACATGTAATAGTCACTACCTTGAGGTAAACTATAGAGAAACTAAAAATTTACCAGATAAGAATAAAGCAACTGTAGCTGGAAATAATTTACTTGGAGTGCAGAGGCAGATTAATGAAGAAACTAGTTGTAGAACAGTTTAATAAAATGAGTTTAAAAAAATACTTGTGAACAGTGTTTCCACAGCTGCATACAAATTCTAAGACTAAGAAAACAGAATAGTTTTCAACTTCATCACAGAAGCAAATTGCAAATTCAGATTTGACACAAACTAATTTTTACATCCTTGATACTGTCGTTGGTCATGGTTTCTCATTTTTCCTGTGAGCACCAATGATAATCTTGCAATGACTACTGCCTACCAGAGGTCTTAGTGGTGTTGCTACTAATTGTACCTGGAAGACCTACGGAAGTGATTTAAACCAGCGTGCAGAGCCATAGAGTGAGCTGTATACCAGCTCAATCTTTGCAGGGTGACTGTAATAGTTGCCAGAACACGAGCAGCAAAAAATACAGCTTTAATAAGTGACAAACAGAGGGATACAAGGGATAGAACAGTATCAAATTAAAATGAATGAACTACTGCTCGGAGTACTGCCAGGGTGAAAAAGGGAAAGGTATATAAATGGCAAACAGAGGTATTTGGGTGTGAAATAATCCTTTCACCTTAAAGAGAGGAGCAGAGATGGCGTCAAGGGAGGTATCGCAAACTAGACTGTATGCAGAAGAGGAATCAGTTCAGATGGTTTGTTGATTCTTTTCAATCCTCAGCTTCAAAAATATTACAAAACCCATTAAATATTGTTGTATAACATTAACATAAATCTTTCAGTTATTGTCAATATTACAAGAGAATACAGGTCTGCTTTTACTATTGAATATATCCATATGCAAGGTAAATGCACTGCAATTCGCATACATGTATTCTGCATTTGTGCATATGAAGTATACAATACGTACATATATATATACACAAAGCTGCCATATGCATCTTCATGCCCTATAATCTCTCTGCTCCCCTGCCATATAGCAAGATGCAACGGATCTGATGAGCGATATCTGCAAAAAAAAAGGCACTTTTAATTTTATTTTGGCCTGTGAATTACGAGTGCTCAATATTTGAGCTGTTCAGATTAAACATACTGTTTTCCCAGTTGGATGAACATAAATCTTAGAGTTATATTTCTAGCATAAATAAGATTGTAAATTTGAATTCTACATTTCCATAGACATGTTTTAGCAGTTGTTTGAGGTTCACTGTTTACCCAAATGTTTCTGACAATAAATTAATTTGCTAGAATATTTATAAGAAGCAGATGTTCAGCAAACTAATTCTTTTAAAATATTGAACAAATATTCATTTTCCCAAAGCTCAACAGTTCTTACACGTGAACTCTAAACAGATCAGCATATCTTGCTAACATAGTGAATTAAGGACTAGGTCCATGGCTTTTTTTTTTTTTTTTAGTGGAGAAAAAGAAAAGAAAAAAACAACTAAAAAAGATGGCAAACTCTTTCTTCTTTAGGCAACAACTGCTCCCTTCTGATAGCAGTATCAACCCAGAGTGTTGAGGATACAAGATTGTGTAGCAGCCTAAGAGCCTCTGCAAAAGTGTTTTATCAGAGCACAAGGAGTGAGGAGACCAAGATCTGCCCGAATAAAGCTGTCAAACAGTCTAAAAGTGAAGAGCTATTCTAAGTGACCTGCACTTCCTAATTTCTAGTCCATAAAAGAGAAACCGACAAGGAATATAATAATCCCGTTTCTTCATCTTCATAGAATACTAGTACACGCCTGCTGTTTTTCAAAGGAACTCAAACCTTTGCTGTTTTCACATGAACCCAAGAGCACCGGGCAGCCAGCCGCTGGCTGGGAACCCCCATCAGCAGTTGCCCACCACCTGGGACTGGCCACGTGGGAGCTCCTACCCAGGCACCCAGACCCCTCTCCTCTCCTGGCCAACATCTGGAAAGCAGGACTTCTAATAGGACATACACATACACAGAGCTTTGATACCATTTCCCACTGTGGATTATACTGCTAGTAGAACACTAGATAATATTAATGACTTAGAAAAAATCAAAACCAATGATAATAAAGAATTCATGCTCGTACAGTGGTTATCCACCACTCCACGCCTGGATTCCAATGTGGATTTCAATCCCACTATTATTTTTAGTGTCTTACAAAAACTTAACGTCAGGTTTTCCATAGCAATGCTCCATCAGAACCAGAGACCCATAGACCTTCCTACCCTTTTCAGTTCTCATCAGTATCCTATTGCAACTTTCTGTATTAATAACATGTTAAAAATGAATACCTCTGTCTATTTCTGACTTATTTTTTGTTTAACTGCATTAGAAGCCCTTGTTTGTACTAATGTAACATGTTAACATGTTTTTAAATTCCTTCAACTTTTCCTTGGCAAGGCGGGGAAATCTGCTCTGTCATCTATCCTAGACAAAAGAACGTGGAGAATTGGGGAATTTTCTTGTGTGTGTTGAAAAGTGTTTCTTTTCAGATATTGGAAATAGACTGGAAGCTGCTTTCCAAAAAGACAACGGAGTCAATATCTCAGCCCCCTCCTTCTGCTATTCCCATGCAGATTACTGGCTCATCCTTTAACATAAACTCTGTGTTTGCCTGCAGAGCTCTCATTACCTTTGACATCATTTTTGGTCCCAGAACATCTAATTTGCAACTCCAGAGTACACAGATGGGAAGAGAGACAGTACTTGTTGCCTTTGAATTATACAGAAACCAAATTCCATTGTTATTACCTTTGTTTCTCATCAATGTGACAAGAAAAGAAAGTGATGCTTTTTGTAATGCATCTCCAGAACACTGTGAATTGTGATCCATCACTTCAAACGGCACTTTATATTCCCAGTGTAAAAATGGATGAAAAATATTTTTCCTGAGTATTTAGAATTATGTATCATAATGTTCTCAGCTCAGATCCCAGAAAATGTTGTTGCAATCAAAGGAGAAAATACTCATAGATTAAAAAGAAAATATGGTCCCTCCTACTTCCTCCATACCATATGAAGTGATAAAAGCATCCCACTGCACCAGGGGAATTTAGACACTTAAAGATATTGATACCTCAGTGGATTAAATTCAGAATGTTTCTGAGCTGAAAGGATCTCCAGCAGTCATTTCGCCGCATGAGCCTCTCTGCTGACTTGGATATTAAGTGTGTTAAAATCCCTGCAGGTTTGGACATAGGTGGAAATCCTCCTGGGGGATCCTGACATCCCTGTGGAACTGGTGAATGGGTTTAGATTATGCAATAGGGTATTTGGAAAGGAACTCAGAGGATTAATTTCCTTGAGGACTTCTTATAGAAGTATTATGACTTCTACTGAAGTAATATGATGGGATATTGATTAGAAAAAAAAGGATTTATACTTTGGCTACAGATATAGACTGGCTGGTAAAGTTTGATGGGGAAATCCTACATTTATAAGCCGTAGATACACACTGGTACTTACACAAACATCCTTTCTTTACACAGTTTCTCTTTTTTTTTTTTTTTCTTCCCCCCTCTAACACATGCACACAAAAGTACCACCAAAGTATTAGCTACATCTTGTAGGAGTTTAAGAATTTTGTAGCCTCTACTTCGGCTCTTTTATCTGTTTCAGATTGTACAGATGAAAGCGATAAGGTCTTTCCATCCTTTCCAGCTGTGCTGCAAGGAGTCCTTTGGTGTAAAGACATTGTTCTGTAACTCCTGCAATCCATTTTTGATATTCTGGTGTTAGTGTGTGAATTCTCTTGTACCTCTTGCTCATTAAATATCTTTTACATAAAACATTTAGCTTGGGTTAAGACATGAAGTCTCAATCTTTTTTTAAGTTTCATTACATGGATTTTAGCCTCCCCCTTGTCCAGCCACAGAAGAGGTGAAAAATACTCTAAATCTGAATCAAACATGACACAAATTTGTGTGCCAACTTTGTATAGGTTTATTGTGTGTCTTCTGCAGAGACAGTATCTTTTTCTGTCCTTTACTGCAAGCCTAGGATTTATTTTGGTTAAAGAAACCTATAGGGGTTCCTCCCCCACCTTCCCCATGTTCCTGCAAGATCAGGAACCGGGACATTTTCCACAGAGACTGGAGAACCTTGAAAGGCTGTGTCTTCCAAGGGTTATGATTACTATGAAATACACTGAATGTCAACTCTTGAGTGATACTATAATACAATGATACTACCTATTATATTTATAACTACCAACACTCCCACCTGGTTTTGCTCTCAGAAATATATTTTGAAATTAATAACATCATTAATTTCTAGGCAAGCTTCCAACGTGAAAGTAAAAACCACCAAAATGCAAAGCAAATGCTCAGGGAATCAGAGAAAATAATGCAACCAACTCTATTTACAGCAGATAAGCTAAAATTTTAATATTCTCAGTGGCTATTAGGAATGTAAGAGAAGAAATAGAGATTTCTGACTCAACACTAAATGACTGAAGATTCAGAAAAATAGGCCAGAGTATAACAGAACCAGCCATGCACACAGCTGCCTCAGTTCCCTTCAGAGGGATGTATTTCCTTTTTTGCCAGACTTTTATATTCATTACCAATTTCCAGAAATGCTACAATAAACATTCTGAGCTTCAAAGGTGAGTCATGAAGACTTCCAAATGCTTTCTCAGGGAAGCTTTATTTTCTTTAATGCTGCTGCTTGTCTCGTTTTTTAGCTTTTTTTATCTGGTATGTAATCAAGTACACCATGGCAGGGAGTGGAAGAGGTGAGCCCAGGAGGCCATTTTAGAAAAAAGCCTGTGGCCAGAGATATCAGATGACTGAACATTCAAATTAAAACCTCTGCTTTTGAAGGGCTTGCGATAGACGACCTCCAGCTTTTCTCATTCCCATGAGCTGAATGACCCTATGACACCTTGGCCGTTTCTCTGCATGTGCCACTTTACAGAGAAAAAAATAATTACACAAGTACTATTGTTAAAGGTGTGCTGCTCACCAGCGTATGCCTCCAGCATCTTTTCCATTCACTCATTGGCAGAAGCTTAATGTTGTTACTGAACTCAGACACACGGGAGCCTCTCTTCTGTTGAGGTTTGCCTTGTAATTCAGTGCTGATTGTCAAAATGCTAGCCCTGCTCGGGACAGGAAAGTCAGGAATGGCTAATCGCTTCCTTTAAGTGGGGAGAGGCTGAACTGTAGAAAAAACTTTTGGAGAAAGCAAGAAATAAACTGCAGCTGTTCAGGTGTTTCCTAGTCTGTTTTCATCACAGAGCAGACAGATCCCTATTGAACCTCAGTTCAGACTTGGAGCAACACGCCTTTTCAGAAACGAGCACGTACCTTTTCTGAGTCACACCAGCCCTGGAAGACAAGTCACAGGGAAAGGGCACCTGCTCCTTCTCTTGGGTCCTTACAAATGGCAGGGTTAAGGATGAGTAGTTCATCCGTATCTGAGAACTAATTATGTATTTAAAGTACAAAACCGACCACTCTCGTCAAAGCTATCTGAGCAAACCTGATCCCACATCACCTCTTCTTGTACTATATTTTTCACTCTCTTTTCTTTTCTCTCTCAGGAGTGGCAGGAAAAACAAAAACAAAAATCAGTCAAGAACCAGGCATAGTTGCAAAAAAGGGGAGAAGATTTAGGCTTCTTTTAAATTAATGTTAACATTGCATGTCACACACGGTAAGTATTGCTAACTGACCATGCCCACTTATCACTTTAAAATACATAGCAAATACACAGCAGAGATTATCTAAGATGCAAGGGTCAGACAGAGACTGTCATTGCATGTGTCAAGCTGGTATTAATAAAGAGGATATTATAAAGTCTTAAATAAACATTACTGCAAAAATTATACATTGGCACATAGAGAAAAAAAAAAAAAAAAAAACAAACAAAAAACCAAAACAAAACAAAACAAGCAACCAAAAAACAAACCACTCAGGGGAATGTTTTACTGGAAAAAAATATCCCTAACTAGATTTTAAAGCAGATTTTAAATTTTTATCACATGCTTGACAGACTTTGTTTTGAACATAACTTTTCCTGACCTCCTTCCCCCAAGTACCCATCAGAATCAGACTGAGGACCTTCAGATCTCACCAGAAGCTTGTGCTTCCCTTTATTAGGTAGTGCAGGTTTTACGGGCCAGATTTTCAAAATACTAAGAGCTCCCTTTCCAATGACTAAAGGGACAGGCCTTTGAGGACACGAGGCTAATGTCACCAAGACCACTTAGGCATTAATCTGCCTCTGTAGGTATTTCTGTACCCTGGCCTCCGCCTGATCACCTGACAGCCCTAAATATCAGTACTTGCTAACCTAACTTTGTCCAGGGTTAAATCTGATTTAAACACCAGATGTCAGTGTTGTGCTTATGTTACACAGAACTTGGTTTGGAACATGTCCTTGTTCTTTCCCTTACGAAAGTTGTATGACTAAACCAAAAGATTTTAGAAACTTTTAACTACGCTGTCTCACACAACGTATTACATAATTCTGTCTTCAAAAAAGGACCAGCCCCACTGGAGCAATTGGCACACCAATTTCAGCAGAAGCATTAGGGCTTTGGTGTGACACAAATTGGGCACATATCCCACTTCTATGAAAACACTAAATAAAATAAGACTTTTAACTACTTTCTCTCTACTTCCATAAGGGGAAGCCGTAAGCAAGGGATTATTCTAACACTTGTTAAACTCCTGTGTGATATCACTGATTGACAACTGGTCTCATCAGAGTGGATTTGCTCCACAGAACCACTCCAGCTCTGCAGAGCTGCTCTCCTTCTTTCAGTAGAGGTCTCTGTTGTGAAAAACATTCTCAGAGGAACTAGAGAAAGACCAGAAGTTAAAACCGTGTCAGCCTGTTAAACAGATGATATCTCAGTCCATGTCTACTGAAGCCACAAAACCCTCACTGAAGGAAAATGGAAATAGCATGTCATGAGCCACATAATATGTTTTAATTTTGTAGCTTGAGAGCAGTGACCTGGCTTCTACAGAGGAGCCCAGTCTTCTATCATTTTAACTTTCACGCTATTTTCTCAAATGAGAGGAAAATATCCCAGACCTCCCTGTTAGTTTCTACCAAAACCCCAATTCAATGTGAATTTAAATACACACAGAAATCATTGTTCATGCCACACAAATGTTGAAATATTTTTTGAATTGAGGTTTCAGGATAAAATAGACATTAACCAACATTGTCTAGAGAAAAAGCTATGAAGTCCTGGTATTTTGGGGTTATTAGGTAACCACACAGCATGGCACATGTGGATTAACATCATAGGCGCTGTTTCTGGCTTGTTCCACAAGATGGAGTAAGAAGATCTTAGCTGCCAGAAACACTCGTTGATTTAGTAACTAAATTTATTTCTGCAGTGATTAGATCTGATTCAAAAGTATAAGCTGATATAACAGAACTGCCTTTGAGCTTTCTCACATAAGGAGATATTATCCACCAAACTCACAAAAGTGAGGCTGATACTGACCACAGACTGTATTTTCCATAGATGTGTTACACAGTTCAGTCAAAAGCAATATCCAGTTTTAATATCTGTAAAGGATGTTGGCATATTCAAATAGTTCTAGCCCAAGGGTGACTAACAGGTGACTCAGCAAGAAAAAAAAAAGAACTAAGACACTTGTTGCCCAATATTTGGTGAAACAAGGAAAGAAAGGGAGAAACAACAGACAATTATATAACATAATGTTATCATTTGGGGACAGGTGGAGGAGTAGAGTGTGAGCTGTGCATGAAACAAGTGTGTAATAAACACCCCTAGGAGTTTTCATGCCACTTGGGAAGGAAAATGAGGTGTCTTTAATGTTTTCTCTCCTATCATCCAATGCTTTTTCACTGAAAAAGGAAGTGGCAAGAGAAGTCTTAACACAGAAACATAACAGCTCCCTCAGGGACAGGCAGCGGAGAGAGTAAGAGGAGAGTATTAATATCCCCTACGATGCCAGCAGTTTTCTAAATCACATCCAATTAAGGTTTACATCAAAAGCAGGTATTACAGCAAGTGGAATTTACCCCTTGACTCTCTCCTCTTCCCACCCCTTCCATTGCCTTCGCTGTGGTGCACAAGTGTCTCTAGCTCAGAGAAAACACAGCCAGATTGCATCAGCTGCAGAAAGAATCTTTTCAACCTCTTTTTTTCAAAACAAACAAAACCAGCCTCCTCCCAGGCAATTTCTGCTGCCTTTCATGTCATTCATACTTGCCACGGATTATGTTGTACAGGACTCAAAGCCTAATTATGTTTCTCTCCCATACACACAAACATCATCCTGGGAGCAAGCAAGAAGACCTATCTTGAGAGTTTCAGTAGAAATAAAAGTAACCATTTATCAACCTTACCTCTTCAAATGCAGAAGAAATCCAATAAAGATTTACATTTCCTTTTATATTTGATGAAACCAAGCCTTGGAGACAGGCAAGATTTTTAGGACTCGTCCTCTATACTCAGCGTCCACCTACTCTAAGCTATCATGACTCCTACCTTAGAGGTGAATAATTGCTCTTGGAGGTGAACATGGTTGGCATACATAGGCACGTTATTTCTGTTGTTTTTCTCTAACTGGGCAGATAGCCAAGGAATACTTAGATCTATCTTTTACAGAAGTTTGCCTGTCATAAAAGTAAATTGCATACTCACCTGTTATCAGTTGGCCATGTTTTGGTTGCATATTTTTGGTGGCCATATTTTTAACACAAAAAAAGCATCAGTAAGACCTTTACGTTCTAAGTTACAAAAAGTACCATGACATAGACCACAAACAGAACTGACCTGGAAACCCAGGGACTGTTTTTTGCAGATGTTACATGTGAAGAGTGTTACGAAAGGGCTTCGAAGAGTTATCAGATCAGTACATTTTACAGGGAAAAGGTAAATCCAAGGCTTTAGGGATATATCTCAAGCATGATACAATGCTAATCTTCAGGTTATTAGAAGAATCCATTGATTGTATGAATGAGGCACAGAAACTGTGTCATTTATCCTACGGAAAACAGAGATGTACACATGAACTTTTGAAAGAAGGAGCATCTCAGGTGGAGCTTGGAAGGTTGCTACCAGTTTAAGTGCCCAAATGTCTATAATTGGTCTCTGAAGAGTTTTAAATTCCTAGGTTATGTCACAAATTACATGTTATTCCTTTCCTTTAGTAGCACCTGTGAAATCCTAACAGCTGAACAGGTTGTCAAATTTAGACTGCATCTTTTCCCAGTCTCTTGGACTATTTTTATGCTGCCATGAGTTTTCCACATGCTTTGTGAATAAAAGCAAATGGAATTAAGATGGATTAGCCACTTCCTTGGCAGCAGGTATTCTAGAAGAAGCAAGTGTAACAGTCTACTTAAACTTCATTCAGCTCTTCCTCCTCGGTGAATCCACTAAGGCCTGAGTGTGTAACTGGAGACGAGGACTGCCAAGGCATGATGGCACTAGCCTGGGGTTCTTTTATGCTGATGATTCACAATCCTGTCATGCTTCAGTATTATTCTTAGCTTCCATTACTAAATAAAATCACTACAAATGTTATTGCAAAGTCGGAGAAAAATTATCTTCTGCAAGTATCTTGTAAGTTGGTGTATGGCTTGTTGATAACAATTGTGTCTAATAATTTTACAATAATCTCTTACCCTGATATCATGAACTTTGCAGGGGGCACACCTTGTGACACCCCTATTTTCTCAGTCCCTGCTGTGGCACCAAGCCTCTGTTCTGCTGTGGCAGGGCCACCTGCACTCATTGCATCTCTCGCGACAGGTTCCAGAGCTTTCATTGGAGCATCTTCACAACACCACAGTGAAGTGGATGGGGATGGAAGGCACAAAGAAACCACAGACCAGGTCCTCAGAGGTACTGGATGAGGAGCTGGTAATACCGATGTCCTGGTTGTCCAGGCCCAGGTTACTGAGGAAGCGCAGAGCAAAGTCCTTTTGGGAAAGTGCTATAACCCCTTGCCAGCTGTCAGCACTCCTTCACCAAACTGATTTGAGCTCTGCCTGAGATCTTGGGGTAAGAAAAAACATCACCCGCCAAGAATTTCCTTCCTAACATTGTAAACCCTTTCAGTGAAAAATCATCTCCAACTTTTCCTTTAGGAGGAAAGCTGAGTGAGAAATTGTTACATAAACTCTCAAGTCACTTCCAAATTTCACTTACTGCAAAGTATCTGGCTCAGCTATATTTGCTGTTGGGAAGAAACCACACACGCACTAAAGCGAGAAAGTTTCCCGAGCCTTTAGGAGGTACAATCAACTAGCTCTTGCCTTCACTTCTCCAACTGAGCCCCAAACAAGACTGCTGTCTTCATTCCTCTTAAAACTTCCCTCAAGTTCAGAAGTGTCAGCCAGTGCAGAGTGCGTCTTCCCACATGGTGACTTCTACAAAGCAACTTCTTTGTTTGGTTGCAGGTGCAGTGTAGGTTGGGCTGCACACCACTGCAGCACTGGGTCAGAGCTGTGCCAGAGGGAGACACTCTCCCTGTACATCATCACAGTCATTGAGTCCACCAGAACAGCACTAATGGCTGGTTTAAATGTGTCACCTGATGGATTTAATATCTGAGGCTGAGTCAGAAAGTTTTTGTTAGAGCATTTTTAACACTGAAAATTCCTCCCTGGTGATCTGATAGACTCCCTAGCTCATTGACTTTCAGGACGACGTCCAAGGCTTATATATTTATTGATGGCTTTGCTTTGAGATGTTGGTGATGATTTATATTCATTTATTGAGGACATCTTGAAGGAGTTAACTTAGTTGAAACTAGTCAGTATGTTCTTACTTTGTTGTTATCTTTGTATACATGTCAAGAAACCTAGTGATGAGTGCACACTATAAATTGTAAAATAAATAAATTTCTGCTAAACCATGTCATTATTTATGGCTCAGAGAGCTAACTTAGCTGAGACAGCAAACTGATGTTATTGGAACCTAATTCATTCTCAGACTTCCAGAAGTGAGGAACAAGTCAATTATTCCAGTGTGACATGAAAACTTTATTTATGGTTTCACTGATTAAGAATACATGTGTTATTTACTTAGGATATTGGCTCATTTAAAAAAAAAATCTTTTGTAATCCATTAAACCTTGTTTTCTCTTTGAAATAATATTTCCCAAGCCTAGCCTTAAAAAGAAGTTGAGAACTGAAAAGAGTTGTATTTTGGAGGAGTCTCTCCCCAGTTCACTCACGTAGAGAGAGTGAAAGGTATTTACTCCCCAGCCTAGTAGCAGCACTGGGTATGCACGTGTATCAGAGCTAAAGCCTCTTTCTGTTCCCTGGGATAAGACACATGCTTACATCCCTTGGTGCTTCACATGGAGAAGCAGACATTATTACTAAAATTCACTGAGCAGAATTTGCTCACCTGCTCCTAAAATCCCGAATAATACACAGAGTAAGAAACAAGAATGAAGAAAACAAGTGGGACTGGTGAAGGACACTTATCCAACTACCACAAAACCATTCCAAATGCTAGACAGACAACAGACAAAAAAATACTAGTACAATAGATACAAGACCAAGTAGCCCTCTTTCATGAGCTCCTATTCCACCATAAGCCTGGAGCATGATGCTTCATGCAGAATGCCCTAAAGGCCCTGATGCAACAGACATGAAATCACACCAAATGATGGCCATTGCTTCCAACGCTTTGGGAGCACACTCCAGATGAGTTGTGCCATTCAGAAAGGAATTCTTCCCCTACAACCAGGCTGTCAGTTCTTACAATCTGGGATTAAAGGGAACCTTGACTATCGTAAGGAGGTTCCCCCTGTTCCCCTTCCTCCCCCATTATTGCACTTGTGACTTCCCAAACCTGGTTTAAAACAAACAAAATGGATTTTTCCCAGTCATTAAATAGAAATTTCATGTTGTGTACATCTCAGTCTGGCCTCTCAGTGCACCAATCACTGCTACACCCAAGTGACTTTTGGATGTTCTCCTAATGATTTGTTTAACATCAAATGTATTCCTCTCCTTCAGTTGTTCCAACTGTGAAGATGGAAACAACAAAGTGCTCACAACACAAGTTTCAACTTCAGTGAGCCTCTTACCAGATGGTATTTCAGATGTTAGCAATTTAACCCAGTGCACGAATATGAAACTACAACCCAGATGGAGGTGTTAGAATAAAAAGCAGTGCCCATAGATTTTTCTGATATATGAGATACTACAAAACCATTTTTGCTATAATGGGTTTCAGCTCTTACTACTGGTTTCCTGAAGGCTCTAGCTCTTCTCCCTCTTTTCTAACATTTTCAATAATTCCTCTGAGGTAGCAGTAAAGATTTTTATGTAAAATAAAGTTGGATGTCAACTGGGGTGTGGTGACAAAAACAGACCTCTTTCGGTTCCTATGATTCAGGCACAGTAGAAGAATGGAAATAGTCTCAAGACTATTAAAATGAATAAAAATGTGCATGTCTTCTTTGTTGTTAGTCAAGTCTACAGCTGTGGTTCTTGTCAAGCCATTTTTCCAAATCTTACATATTCTTTACAATTACGTGTAAAAACTAGCAAAACTTACTATGTCAGAACAGAAGACACTTAAGGCGGTACATCTGGATGCTTCTATATTCCAGTGAAAGGTGCTTATTTAAATGAGATGCAAAACAGAACAAGAAGACAGTTTAGAAGAGAGAATATTTTTAGAAGTGTTCTGCATAATCTATGAATAAATCTATTCATTTTTCTCCCACTTAAAAAAAAATTATCACAATCACCTATTCCCAACTCTAGATACCTTTTAACAATAAGAGTAGATAGACTACAAAAATTAAGGAGTGATTTTACAGGAACTTCTGATAAAGCTGGTTCCCTTCCTAGTTTACCAGACTGGCTGTTAAAGAGACAGACCTTGAAAACCTGGACTTCCCAGGAACACCGTGATGGAAAATTCCTAAATCAACTCTAATTCTGAAGTCAGAGCTCAGTGTGCTCCATCCTGACATCACCACTCTCCTGTCAGTTCCCAGTTTAAGCTGAAGTGCTCTAATGACACCTACAGAACAGCACAATGAGAAATGCTTTTAACAGGCAGGGGCAGTCATTTAGGACTTCACAAAGCAAAGTTAAATAATTCTAATAACTAAAGGCCAGCACAAGTCCCAGGACATGAATATCATCACAGAGACTCCTATGAGAAGCTTCACTTCCCAAGTGTACCCCCTTCAGAGTATTTCACCACGTGTTTCATAGGGTGCAAAACCCAATATCAGCTCTCCAATGAGATCAAGCAGCAAAAGTATTTCACTCTTATGGTCACCCTACATACAATAGTGGGTTTCAGCCATGACACTGGCAACAATCTCTGATGGCAATGGACAGACAAGGACATATGGGGCAATTTTGCTTTCTGTATCTTCAGTTGATTGCCTTATGTAACATAATCTTTAAACATCCCTGGATTTAAGCTTTCACCTCTGCCAAACACAAAGCTACACATTCAACAACCACTTTTTAGTAGCATCAGCACTCAGAAAATACTGCTGGCATCTTAATTGTATTAACACCCCACGTACATGAATGAGAAAGTTTTCCTGTTGTACAAGTTGTTCTTCATGTGGTACAAACACCTCCAGAGCCGTAGCAAGAATGAGGAAGGCAGCAGTGCTCAGTCAGCTTTGCTGACCTCCATTGTGTCCTGCACATCCCGTGGGAATGTCAGAAACCTCCTGCTTAGGACATCAAGCCTCGTTGTCTTTCAGCCACCTGATACTCCTAAAACTTCTTTGAGCTTTACTAGACTCACTTCTTCCCCCAATATGTTGATATAACTGTGAGCAGACACAGTCCTGCTCATGCCTTCTTACCTGCATTTACACTTAGCAACACTCTGCCATGGAAATATACATAGTATATTGAAGTTAGAGGGAATCCTACATATTTCATAAGAAATATCTATTTAATTAACAAGCAGCAGTGATTAGACTAAAGCACCTATAGCGTTTATTAATGTGGTTAGTGAAATATGTTAAAATGAACATAATTCTATTAATGTTCAGTCATTTCAACAGAATGACAGATGCATTTAAAATCAATTAAGAACTTAAAAACTTGCCCTTTTGTACTAGAAGAAGATTTATTTTTTTTTCTTTTTAGAATAATGCTAAACTTTTTGGACCCATTTGGAATCATTTTAACGCATAAATAACTCAAGAATAACGCAAGAATTTCCAAACTGTTATTTTAATATTCATCCATTGCACAGCACTCTGGTCCATAAATGATGTTATTTTCTCTTGTGCTCTTTCTGCTCGCATTTTCTCCTTCTCCTTGTTTGTACAATGACGAAGCTGCAGTCCCTTCTGTGTCCCATCGTGTCCACCCTTGCTATCAGAAATGTAGCTCCATATTCCATACTCCAGCTCACAAGGGGACAGCCACACTGCACCCAAATTAAGTCAATAGTTCTTTTCAAATCTCTTCACCAACAGTATTTCTTCTTTCTTCCCAGACTCTTCCTGATCTGTGATGCAATCCTCATATCTAACCCTATGTTTCATAATTCCTAACATTTTGCCATTTTATTATTTTGATTTATTTTCAAAGATTTATGTGCTCATTCAATTTTATCAAATATCATTAATATTGCCCAATATGTTTTTCTTCTAATGCTGATAAAAAGCAAATATTACATTTATTTATTAAACAGGAAGAAATTAAGAAGCTTCCTGAAAAAATGGGGTTGAGTATCAACTCTAGAACATAACCAAAAGGAGGAGAATTTTGTGTAGGTTTGGATTTTCTGCAAAGCATTAATCATTGCTTTAGCCAGCATCACAATCACTTCTCCTCTCTGGATAATGGATTGTAGCAAGAGTACGTGAAAACCCAGGACAGGAGTTACTTAAATGTTTTGCGCTTAATATAGAAATCAAGTGGAATCGTTTGAAAGGGAGATGCAATTTTGACAAGAAAATAAGTATATTAAAGTTTACAGGGTAGAAAGCAGGTCTGCTTTTTGTCATCTAATATTCCCATGATTGTTGACGTACCTGTAATACAGCAGAATTTGATGACTAATAGGAGTGGTGGGTGGTTTTCAACCTTCCACAATTTGTGCTGATGTAGTTATGCTTGTCATTGGAAGCATTCTTCCTGAGCTTATGATTGTGGCTAGACTGTAACTATTAATAGGTATGAGACACATGTGGACTGTATTTTTTGTACAATTCAGTATAATGAAAGCTTGATTCACAGGTCTAGCTTTGTGCTACCTCTATTGTACTCTTTGCTTTTCTGGTGTTACAGTGAAGTAGTGCAATGGTGAATCTGTCCCTGAATATTTAACCAGCAAAAATTGTTGAGCAGCAAGTGAAAAACATTGTTGGAGAAAGGTGTATCTGGAAATGAAAAGCATCTTGTCCCCAGTGTACTTCCAGAAGATCACACATTTAATCAACATTGTTTCGGAAAGCACTGTGTTGCTTTTAACCACCATCACTCTGGTTTCATTTGTATGATAGATGTAGATTTCTTTGCATGATTAAATGTTATACATTAAAAAAAAAAAAAATCCTTATATGTCTCTACTACCTAAAGGTCACTGAATACCCTAATATATGAAAGTGCACAAATCTCCTAGGGGTACCACAGTAAATCTGGAGGTTATGTTTAAAGAGGAAATAGATTACGTCTCTCTTATCAGTTCTTATGTTTGCTGCTATTTTGTTGCAGCTGCGGTAATGCAGCAAATATGGCCGCTGCTACTCTGTTGAAAGAGGATCTTTATAAATTCCAGTTGTCAACATGAAATCAATTCTGCTATGGGCAAAAGAGTGTTTCATCATTCCAATATTTGCACTCAGCTAAACCATATCCACAGGCTGTATGTGTCTCCATTTATTTATTTATTTGGAACTGGGAGTACAACATATTTTCAGCCCAGCACTATGGATCTGTGTCAAAATTGTATAAAGGTTGTGCAGTGACTTTATCTAAGTAAATGGGTCCTTTGATTTCAAATGAGAGAACAAAGCCTCTAACTGATGCACTGTGGATTCAATCTGAGCCATGCTTCCTAGTCAAAGAACAAATTATGTATCATTAATTAAAGATGAAAAATTGGAAGAGAAATGATGATTACATATCTTGGCATTCCATCATGATTTTTTCTGTTTCTTACACCTATGGTAAATAAGCCAAGCACTCAGTAGCAGTAGAAAAAAAAAAAAAAAAGCCTTCAGTTTGCAATTTCTTTTTCTATAGTCTTTCTTCTTCCAGTGAAAGTGTCTATAAAATTTTTAAAGGAAAGTAGGTTGCTAAAATGTACTTAATTTGCCATGATAGATTGAGTCCATGCTTCAGTGACTGTAATTGAATCTGTGACCTATTTCTTTAGTAAAGTAGAAATAGTCTCTTGGGTTTCTGTCACTACCATCTTTTAATGAAATTCAAAAAGACTGTCAAAATGTCTACACTTTTCCACCACTTGTTAATGTTATTACTTTACAATTTGTTACTTTTTAATTAATCTTAATAAATGTGTACACAGTCTACCTGGCAGTTGGAAACTGTAGACATCAATTCATCACTGTCCCCGTGTAAAGCAAAATCAACAGGACAGAAAGGGCACTAAAGCAATAGAATATCTAGACACATATTGGTTCTACTTAAACATACTTTATATCTCTAATTTACAGGATCTGTATATTACGGCAGCTCCACTCCCATAGCTTAAGTTAAAGGACCTGTCAGCATTTTAGTCATAACGCCAGACTATTTCCAAGACATTGCAACTCAGCCTTCAAATCAGCCTTTGGACTGAATTTGTCAGGGAGATTCCCAGACCAGGACCACCCCACTCCACCACCCATTTCCTTCACCAGAAGGTACTCTCACTACATTTTACCCATTGAGAATATCACGCCATGGGGACCTGGGATGTGACTCAAGACTTGGATGATGTCCTGACTCCACAATCAGGTGAGATAAACCCTGCTTTTCCCTCTCAGTGTTCTCATGGGAATGTAACAGGGAAAGCCTGCCCTACAGTCCAGAGAGAGCCTTAGTGTCCCAACAGGTACTCTGTAACCTTGAACATTTCTGATGTGTTGGTGTCTCTAGGAAATGTCACCCTGTCATTAAGGGCTGGGCTGTCCCTAGCTTGGTGTTAATATAGAGCTGGGAATGATCTTACAATCAGGTGCAACGTTCTTCTCATATGATGTTTAAGCCTGTAAGTACATCACCGTTGATTTATGGTCATTATTACAGCTGCACATGGACAGCTCAGGGCAGGTATTCACAACAGAGGTCTTCAACTGAGCAGTGTAAAGCAGCTCCTGTGGCTGGGGATAGTTTCTCCATTGTAATGACAGAAGATACTATTCACGTAAGACTGAGACCTACAGGAAGCTGAAAACACCATTCAGATTGCTCCCATCATTGGGGCATACAGACAGACCACCCATGGTCTCTTGCAGTGAGTACAGGGCTTTGCCCCGTCGCACACTCCTATCTCCTGTTGGGGACCTGCAGCAGGGGCTTTCTCTGCTGGTGCACACACTACATTAGACTCACAGGGAGAGAACACTATATGAACCAGCTATTTATAATTCAAGGAAAATCTCTTCCACTCAGCCTAAGTACAAAGTAACATGAGTCCCACTTACCTGAAACCTATTGATAGATTTTACTTTTTTTAAAATTAATCTCTTGAGAGTAGAAAACAAACAGTAAACAAAATAATCCCAGACTTTGATTTTACTTTAAAAATTCAGCCTCTACACTTAATCACATTCCTGGTCCTTTAGTCTCTCTCTCATTTTCCTGCCTCCATCCCACAGCTCTTTGTATCAGTAGTCAAAAATCAAGAGCCAAGAAGCCACAGGATAAAGGGCTTAGCTCAGGAAGGCAACCATTGTGCCTTCTTTAGGGCACAATAAACTAAGGGAGCTGTAAAGGCACCAGACCACACTTTTCTGCTTTCAAGCCACATGGCTGCTTTCTAGTTAACAGTTGGCTACTGGTGTAGCTTAAGAACACAGCGTAGTTCAGCTGGCTTCCCATGGGCTGGACACACAAATCTGACTGCAGAAGGGTACCACACAGCCAACGGGTTATCTGCCAGTGGGACACCATGAGGAAGCTTACCTCACCATTACCTATGATCTAGTTGGCGTGTTTTTCAAATAAGTGAAAGGCTTTGTCTCCACTAAGCTGGAATTTCTAGTGAAAATTAAACAATGAACACATAGTGACAAGTTCAAAGGCCCATAAAGAGATGACTGGTATTTTGAAAATTAAGTGATTTGGGGATTTAAAAGTAAAATATAGATATATATATATACACACACAACACCACATAACTATGGTGCATTCTCTCAGATGAAATATAATTGACAAGGATATACAGCATATGGAGCCACTAACATGATGGACTATAATGGCTTGAAAGCAGTCATTATGTTCTATTAGGATAGAGAAACAAAACAGATTCCCTCAGCAGACCTTGGTATGCTTCAAAGCTACTACACTGCAGAACTAAACCTGCATTATAATTACTGTAAAGTTGGTTGATTTTCATCCAGTCTACTGGATATTATCCTCCTAAACATAGTAAGGATTTAAACAGAGAAAGGTCATTAAAAATTAAATAACAAAATAAAGTCCACTTGCTACATTCTAGGTTAAAGATATTAACTGAAGATACCAGGAGCTACATAGAGACAAATTTTCAAAAGGTTACAACCTAACCTCTGCTTCTGTGAGCAGCTTTCTATCCACAAATAACAATGGGCAAAAAGGTAGGCTTTGGTGCCTCATTACCTGATTGCTAGGTGGACTCAAAGATTTAGAACTTTTCCCTCTTATTTGCACTTGCCATCAGGTCTGCAATTTCATAAGTGCACCAAACCTCCATTTTATTTAGAAAATGAGGTTGTACAGGAAAAGAGTGACTGACATGCTGATACCAAGCACTGCTGTAGTGGCCAAGACAACTGAGACCTAGCATTCACCTGATGTTCTGAGACAGCTAGGACAGCCTGCTTGCTGTTAATTTCAGTTAGGTGCATGAACTTTCACATTTGCCATTACTAAAATCCTGAGCAGACTTCTTACATAAACATATCGTGTACCCTCTAATCCAAGCACTACTGAAACATTAATAAGTAAATTCATAGAAAGTTTTTCCACCAAGTCCAGAAATAGCTAAAAAAATGTGTCATGTTAAGGTTGAATAGAGAGAGTCCTGTGGAGTTCCCAAGATATTTCTGATAGCTTAGAAAAGCCTATTTCAGTCTTTCTGGCTCTTCCCCCCATGTAGTCCTTCACTTCTGTTAGATCAGAGATCCATGCCCTAAGTCTGAAAAGCACTTAAGCTAGCAAAATGTATCTCTTGGATGATGGAAAAACCTTAGATACATTTAATATATTTTGACTTGGAGAAATAGTGCACAAAAGGTCTAGTCCAAAAAAAAAAAAAAAAAGCCTTTTAGTGGCTGCTCAGGCTTTAAATACTTCAGATAGATTTGCAAGATTTGCAAACAATTTTTGAAAAGACTAATGGCTCGTTATGTGATGAGAACATGCTATTAAGACATAGAAAGGACAGTTACATGAAAGTTGTTCACTTAAAATAAATTAAACTATATGTGTTAGGAAACTTTTTTATGAAGATACTATTGCAAGAATAATAAAATAATGTCCTATTAAGTTGCTAAATTCTTATTTAAAGTTATATTCAAAGATGAGACTGGACATTTTGGAACCCAAAGTGTGTCAGCCTCTCCAGGACACAAGGAGACTCAGGCCACCTGCTTCAGAGTTCAAAGATGGATCACATGGCTAGTTTCTGTCCAAAAAAATAAATACTGTTTTACACCAGATTTTAGTATGCAAAACATTTTTCAAAGTAAATAAAACACAAGACACTTTGGCAAAGCATAAAGAAAGAAAACTTAAAACTTTGTCAAGCTTTGTATGTATTCCCCATGCAGCTCTGAGGAACAGTATATTAGCTATCAATCCATCCATTAAACAGATGAAGTCAGATTTTCACAATCTTCAGACTTTGGAAGGAATGTTTTAAGTCACAATCTTCCTGGCAGGTTTCAGCTTATTGTTACTAATGTAACAGAAATGGATCAACTATATCTAAATAAACCTAGAAAGGAATGAGGATGAAATCAGAATAAAATGATGACAGTAGAAAGTCCTGAGTTTACAAGGAAGACTGACAGCATTATTAAATTTTGGTGTTATCTTCGTAATTTTATCTAGATTTCAGTCTCACAAGGCTTTGAACATATATAAATTAAGTCTCCTGAAGGAAACTGATACATACATATATATATATATATATAAATGTATACAACTTAGAAAACAAACAAAATAGTAGCAAGAATAAAAAATGACAATTTTTTTCATCACTCCTAGAATCATTCTGTAAAGACCTAGAGGAAATGTAAAGGAAGGAGGACAGAAGTGCCCCCACAAGTGAAGGGGGTGGAAATTTGTATGGGAGGGTGTGTATTCCTTGAATTGTGAAAATCCAAATGCATGTAATTATGGATCCAAACAGCTTCCCACGGACTTTGAAAAGATAGCAAGGTAATTTAAGAAATGGAAATTAATAAAAGTAATGGAGTTGTCTACAGAACAGAAATGCTACAGCTACAACTTCCAGACAGAGGGGACAAAAGGGAGAAAGGAGGTCTTAAAAATAACGTTGGTGAATTACAGCTCTGCATAGACGTTAGCATTTTTATATAAGATGGATTGGTGATTAGCTCTGAATACCATCCTGCACCATGGAGTTCTAAAGCACATCCATAACCCTTTCGGAAGTACTTATTTCAAAGTCGTACCACTGACCTCAGTGAGTGAAAACATGTCAGGACCTCAAAGAGCCCTACTTGGCAGGTCTAGTGAAGAGTGGATGTTTGGGGTTTTCATTTGTTTTAAACCAGTAAGAATTATTTATTTCATATATGTTCAGAGCATATGAAACATATGCCTTTGGGTGGAAACAGCAGCTTCTATGATTGTGGAAGAACAGAGATGGTCATGAGTGCCTGGGTAAATCCCCAAATTAAACCCTCTTGGATCCAATTCTCTGAAAACACAAACAAGTAAAGAATTAAGCTGATAGAGGAATCATACTGCATTACATACTGATTTTCAAACTTCACATGTAAAGAAAGTAAAAGCCAGAGAACGCATTTAGATTCTAGTAAACATTTCAGGCAAACTTTTTCTCCTGCTTTTAAAGATTTTAAGAGTTAAACCAAGTTCCATGCTGCAAGAATTTCAATGGAAGGGTGAAATATTTTCATGTCTCAGAATGGATAAAAAAACCCATTTGGCAGATGGTCAAAAGTTTAGGAAAAGCTGCACAATGCATGACAAGGTGAATAGAAAGAAGGACTGCCTCGGAGCACTGAAATGGAACAACAGGAGCTGGGAAAGGTCACTCACAACAGTAAAACTGCTGAACATTTTAATCACAGCCTGGTTCTCTGCTGCTCTGAGCCTTATTTCACTTAGTCGTTCTTACCAGTGCAAAATGGGTGCAGATCATTATTCAAATATTATTTCATAGCTACTATACTGCTATTAACTATCACTGCAAGGTGCGAGGCAGTAGCTTATCTTTTGCAGCAGTCATGAACCTTTGGGTCAGTGGGAATGCAACCTTGCAAAAATTTTTTCAATTAAACTGTACTTTACACAGAAGGTGACATTTGCAAAGAAATAGAAAAAAAAAAGATCTTTCATGCATTATAAATATTATTTCTGAAACTGTACAAATATTTTTACTCTAAAAGCCCCTCAAATGCCATTACTAACATCCAAGAGTAGAAAAGCAGGGACAAAATGTAACCGTCCAATCAAATCCCTATTTGAACAGTGATTTAGGAATGATATCAAAGTCACAGGGAGTCAACGCAATTGACTGATTTTTCTACACATTCCAAAAGATTCTAATTCTTAGAAATGTCATTAAGATTTTTTTATTGTGGTGATCTGGAGATCACCACAGTGGATTTCAGTAGAAAAAAGGCTCAGAGAAATCAGTGGGGAGATTTTGTACAGACAGATGCTGCATCCACTGCAGAAAATCTTCTTCGGTCTTAGAGAGGCATCTAACTGAACAGGTTTGGATTTCATTTGAAATAAACATGCTCACAGTATTCAAAGTATATGCTATTATTATATTAGTGCATTCAGTGAAGTCATGCTTCCATTTGATATTGAATTTAAAAATAAGTACTACTACTCCGAAAATGCAGCAAAAAAATGTTCCCGTATTCATTCAGAATCCAAAGTAACAGCTGAAAACTAAGGCCACTGAAACTCTCTCTGCCTTCATTCCCATTTATGACTACAGCAAAGCCTAAGTGGCTAACTTCAGTTTAAGTCTAGCTCATGACCTCCCCAAGCCCAGACTAAAAAATAGAGATAATGCTCTACAAATGTCACTGAACCATCCTTAAGTTTCTCAGATAACAACTTCAGAATAAAAGCAAGGATAACCTCATGGAACGGACATTCACTTTGTTTCTGAAAAGGACAAGTGGACATTTGCTTTCTTTCCTGGATCATTACAGATACCATGAGGATCATAGACAGCGCAAACGCCATTCTGATATACTTGCCTTACCTTCTCTATCAACAAAAATTGAATACTTTTAATGTCAGATATCATATTAACTGCAGGGAGTACATATCCCCAAAGAGTCAGGAAATGTACTGCATTATTTCCACCTTTTATGTCCACCAAGTAAGTGACAGTCCCAAAAGCTGACTCAACACTTGATTCTGCCTTTTAAGTTTCTTTTTCTTTTATTACCTGACAGTGTGTTTTTGTCACACATTGAAAAGCTACTTTCATCTCTATAGTAGGGATTTTACAAGGCTTGGTTTCTTCACCATTTCCAGCAAGTCTAACAATAACAATAAATTAAGTCTAGTAAATAATTCCCATTTGAGAGAGAACTTTCTGAAGTCTTCTGAGACCCCCTGCATAGGATAGACCTGCATGAGAAAGAAAGTGCAATGCAGTGCAGCAATATCCTTCAAGTGTTTTTGTTGAATATCCCATCCTGGTGTGTGCAGAAGACACTCTTCTAATACAAATAAACTTAAAGGAATGCTACTAGGGAGAAAGCAATCTTAACTCTAGGTATGTGATATCAAGTACTGCCTGACATGACCATTAATGCTCAGACACAATATTTTGTCATTATACCAGGCAGGCCAGTAGTAATTTCATCTTAATAGTCAATTGCAGTTCAAATACATTCTTTATAATTAGGAAAGGAAAAGGGAATGACATAAAAAGAGCTTAGTGATATTCTGTAATTCCATTTTATCCCCACAGTTTAAATTCTGTGTGAGTCAAAAAAAAAAAAAAAAAAAAATTAAAAGAGGTACAGGGAAGGAGAACATGAATAATTGAAAGTTTTTGTAGAAGTGCAGTGGTAGATAAAGTCTATACAATCTTGTGGTGTGGAAAGATGAACAGAGAATAACTATTTCTTCTCTCCCTTCCTATCCAGCAACCAGACAGCATCAGAAGAAATTAGCAGAGGATATATCCAAAACAAGAAAAAGGTATTTCTTCAAGTTATCCACAGTTCAGCTGTGGAAGTCTTTCTCACAAGATGCTCTAGAGGCTAAAAGTCTACCTAGGCTAAAGAAGCAGCTGGGAAAAAAGCCATTGAGAGCTGATGCATGCAGTAAGAGAAAGAAACCACCTCTTTTTACACATGTCCTGGTCCCAGACAACTGGCAGTTGGAAAAGGACTGTGGAGAAGTACCACTATGGTTCTTACACCTTTTCCTTGGCACTCTTAACATCAGGGACACTGGGCTACAGTGATGTTAGTCTGGCACTGCACAGCTCTTCTTAAGCTATCCCATGCCAAGAAGCATTGGATTGGCTTGCATTTTGTGAATGAGAACGTTAGAGATATGAAATGTAACAAGTGTTACTTGCAATGAAGTCACTGGGCAATAGACAATGAGACAGATCCAGTATAAATCACACCAGTTATGTTTGCAGCACAGGCTGCTCCCCTTCTAGCCACTGAGCAACACTAACCATCAGTATGCTTAGTTTTGAGGTTTTTTCCCCCCCTACAAAACCAAATACAGAGCTTCCATCTCAAAGTCACACTCAAACTTCTACATCTTAGTTTTAACCTAAGAATTGAGAAGCAGCCCATTACTTTTATTTTTACAAAATCTCATTGTCACTCCAGTTTCTTGAAATTGTGAGGTCTGACGTTGCTGTTCAATTGCATATGTAGAACATAACTTATAAGCAAAAAATGGAATTTGTCACAGAATAATTTCTCTGTATGACTCCTTTATTGCAGCCATTGATAAGGTTTTATAGATAATATTTTTCTTCATATATTTTCTTGTATACTGGACAAATCATAATATATTTACCTTAGTATGATTTTGATGATTCTTGATGACTAATTTCAGAGTGATACACCATTAAAAACCAAATTTTAACTGCATCCTGACTGGTTTTCCTTCCTGTGTAGTCAGACCTTCCTTTAAGCCTAACACTCAGCAGTGTTTAGTTTAAAAAAAAAAAAAAAAATTATACCCAAAGCTTCATTTTCCACATTTACTTTCTCTCAATCTTTGGTTTCTCACAACCTCCAGTAGAATTATGGACACCAGAATGATGGAACTTCACTCCTATCGTTAAACCATGTGAAGCAACAGCCACAGCTCTGAACAAAGCCATGCTATTCACCCACACCCTATGGGTAAGGCCAGACAAAAAAAATGTATAAACAGCCTGGGAATACTCAATGCCTTGAGTGCTTTCTCAAAAACTTCAGTCTTTCTGTTCCTGTCCAATCTGGTTTTCTGTTTTTCAGGCACAGGGCAGGTACCAGACTCATTTGCACTGATACATTTACAGGAAATTTCCATAGCAAATGAGTAACTTAAGCTCAGACACTCTTGGATATTACCGCATGTTTAATGGGGCTTGTCTGACCTTTTTCTGGGTTATACAGTGCCACAAGCAAGAAGTTTTGTTTTGAAAATCAGAATTTTGCCGTTAACTGTAACTGTATCTTTAGAACTTTCTCCGTGTTTTGTAAGTGCTCCTTTGAATTCCCTCCATGTGTTTGAATAACATCCAAATATCAGGCATCACCATCTATGCCTTGCTGTACCTCATCTGTTTGTCTCTGAAATGCAGCAGGCGCACTGAGCACCCCATAAGAAAATCTTTTGTACCTGAACAGCCCCTCATCCAAGCTCCCTGTTGGAGGATTTTTTTCTGCTGTGGCTCCAGGGTTTCTGTTGGCAGGGGTGGAACAGTTGGGGTGGAGAAACCCTGCTACCCCTATCAGCCTCAGAAGTTCAAAAGCCAATTCTCCAAATTCATCTTGGTGAAATTGTACTGAGGCTTTACTCTAGTTGATTTTAAGTCATATCCTTTTACTAAGCCCTCATCTGTACTGAATACAGCACAACAATTTTTCAACTGCCAATTGTCCTCAGTCACTAGCACATTGTGGTTTCAGTCAGTTAAAATTCAGGTGGCAGCTTTCTGTCCAGCAATGTGGAGGGACATCCACTACATTTTTCCTTTTCTGTGTTCAACAAGTGCTGCCTCTGTGGTGCAATTTAGTGGCAGTTCCTGCATGCAAGCATTTATCTTCCTATCACTAGCTGCTTTGCTACTAAACCAAACTGATTTTAAAAGTCTCCCCAAAATAGCGAAACAGCATGTATGATCTGATTATTTTTAGGATTGACAAAAATACAGAGTTAATTTTCAGGACAAGTTTATATTCATCCTTTAAATTATTTGTGATAGGCATATAATAGTCTTAAAGACACTTTCATGCTTTCATATTTCATCTTATCAAATTCTTATACATAAATGCAGGATATTAAGCAATGAAAAGTACTTTTTCCAGATAATGTAGGAAAAACAGCCCTTTGTGTGGTCACATCTTCTGTGTCACTTTCATAAAACAATATTCAAGTTTATGAGCTTATATTGCAATATCTGCCTCTCACTCATTACACTGGAGCTTTTTCATGGTTCTTTCATGGCATGAATATTTTATTTTTTTCTCCTTCTCTTTTAAAATATTATTGTAGTTGTCAGCATTCTCAGTTGTGCTCTATGTAGAGGGTTTAAAAGACATGGAAATGCCACTTCTCCAAACAGAACTCAAAACTATTAACCACCTGCCGGCTAGAAAGGAAAACAAAAACACGAACTCCCAAGGTTTTGTTACATCGAACCTAAAGCAATAAACATCCGAAACACTATTTAAAACATTCCCACCTCATCAGCTCCTTGTGCAAAGCTTATATTGTAACCAAAGCTGAAATTGAAACAAAACACCATCACTTCCTTATAGCAAAAGGAAGAAATCAGGCAGTTTTTACTATGATGCTATTGAAGGAGAGATAAATAGAAAAATAAGGAAGTTGCTGACCAACAGGCAGTGACAGAATCGAGTGACAGTTGTTCATTCAGAACTTATTGAAATGCTGTCTTTTGACCTGTTTGGGATATTGACATATGCTATATCTTTCCAAGTTATTTAATCTGAAATTTATGGCATTCATGAGCATATAATGCTGTTGGCTTTCCATTTGCTAACCATCACAGTTGTATATGAAATGAGAACACAGTACCAAAACCTGGAGTTTAATAATTACAAAACTTCCTTTTTCTGAGATGTACACCAAGTGCTGAATTTTGAACTCCATTACTCTTATATCCCTGCCATGCACTTGGGTTGCTTGAAGCTAGAGCAGAACACAGTCCACAATTTAAGGAATACAGTCTGGTGTTTTCAAAGGTTCCTTCATTCCCAACTAAATGTTATAATTTAAGAATTTCTAAATTTCCTACTGACACTACTAGCAAATAAGTCTACATGGAAGTAGAACGTGCATCTGGTACAGTTATAAAGTAGTTACAAGGTAGAAGGGGAAAAAATACACTAACATGTTTTACCAGCTTTGAGAATGTGCTAGATATAATACCTAACTAATAAGATTTTATACAGAGTACTAGCAAAATTTGAAGAGAAAAATTAAAATTCAGTGTATGGTGAGCACCTATTTGATTAGCTCTGCAGAAGCCCATTATTGGTCTGCTACATCTAGTGTCAAAGAAACAGTGGAAAGTGAGGGGCACGGTCTCTTTTACACTGGCATGGTCACTGAAACAAGCATTGACTTCCCTGCACATCTAGCAGCAGGAAGAGATTTCACGCTTTGAGAATCTGAAGACACTTTTAGGCTGACCATTTTTGGAGGTTCCTTGCAGATTAAGCTTCAAATCTACAGGAAAAAGATACAGTGAGAGTGAATGTGAATTGCAAAATAAAGTTTTTCAATGGCTCTGATTTATCAGATGGTGCCATAATTTATGAGGTTAACAGTGCCAGATATGTACCTCAAAAGTGCACAACACAGTCACAACTTACAAGTTTTCTATCAGTTATGAGTAGGACATCAGTCTATTTCTAAATATGTGTTCAAAACACTATGAAATGAATCACTGTGATTTAACACATTAGGCCAAAGATACTATGCAATAGGGACGGCATTAAAACAAACTCCTTAAAATTTGCAGAGATTAAACTATACAATGAAAGGACAAAAATATTTTTTTTCTATTGTTCAAGTAATCCTTTTTCATTAGTAGAACTACCGTGATTGTGATATTTAACAGTTGTATGTCACTTTAAATCTTACAAAACTGTGTGAACATGAATTATAAATGAACATTAATAATACACCTCTGTCTAAAGTATTTAAGTATTTATTAACTCTACTTCACAGCCGTGGAAACTAAGACAAAGAGAATGTCAAGTTTCAAATTTCAAATGCTTAAATTTAGGTATCAAAACCTGTATTACCTTTACATTATTTTCAAAAGCTCTGAGGACCAAAATATAACTTGAAACTTAGAGATTTTGGAGGCCTCACCACATCTGAAGATCAGGCTATTTATTTAGGAATCCCGGACAGCAGCCCAGGATTAGGACAGCAGCCCCTCACACAAGGTAGGAGACGTACTCATTAGTGATTCATGTTGCTTAATTTCAGCCCTGTAGATACTTTAGGTGTCCAGCGTAATTATCCAGGATATATCTGTAGTCAACAGGAACTGAAAGATGTCATCAGAGTTTAGGTCATTCTATCCTAAGAGCTGCATCTAATCTCCGTGAGATGGAGTAAAAATAGAGAGAGGAACAGTTTACAGTGGTCATCTATAAGCCATATGAGGTAAATACAACCCAAATGCACAAGCCACCCACAACTTCCCTGCACACAGCATCGATTCAAAACCAGAAAGGGCTAGTATGTTGCAAAAGACCTGCGAGATCAGACTGCCGTCATGACAAAACAATACAAAGATTGTGCAAGGGTTATATCTTTGTCTCCAAACTGCATGTTTATTCCAGCTGCAAAGAGATAAAATAGTTCTTCTGTGAGACACTGTATATTTTAATAGCTTACTATTACAATTAAAAGAATTCTTATGCAAAGGATGCTTCATAATTAAACTTTTAAAAGCTGCAAAACACAATGCTGTGCAGAAGAGTCCCTAAAATATACAATCCAGTGTCCACGTAGAAATAGATTAAAAGCTTGGACATGGATTTATCCAGACAAACTGTTCTTCCAACTGGGTATATAAGTTTTATAATCTATATGGATATTACTAAAACTGCTATGAATGAGGTTGATTCTTTATGCACAATCAGTTCCCATTGAATTTAAATTACTTTCAGTAAAGCACTGATGCAGATAAAATACTCTAAATGTACAGAATATTAAGCAAATATTTATATTAAAAAACTGCTTTCAGGTCAAAACGGGCTCAGTGAAGCACAGCTCCCATAGAGCCTTGCAGAATATTAATGCTCAGTAGATCACGAGGTGACAACAAGTATTCCTATGTAAAAGCTTGAGGTGGCATAAAAGGAAGCATTCAGATGACAAGCCTCAACAAAAGAAACGTACAACATGGGGCGTGATACTATTGAGATGTAAATGAGGTGAGAAATGTATGGAACCAAACCTGCTTAGAGTCAGGAGTGTCTTGTAAAACAGGGACAACAGCGTGTTTAGCACGAGCAGCTTCAGCTGGCTGGTATGCCCACTAGAATTTGCATAAAGACTACCTCACTGCAAGAAGCAATAAGTGAATAAAATATTTTAGGTGAATTATAATGTAAACTCCTACTAGAGAAGGATGAAAACTAGACTATCTGAACCAACCTCTTTTGGTGTCTACGGAGTCTGGATCAGAATCAAAATGTCAGGTTCAGGCTACGATCTGGTCAATGTGGAGAAAACTAAAAACACAAAAAGGGCTAAAGACTACAGGATTCATCAAGTGAACCTGCAAGGGACACTATCACTTGAATGTATTTCTTACAGAAACAGATGAAGAACAGGAAAAAGGAGCAATTTTTACTTTGAAATTGAAAACCCAAGTTAATACCCCTCTTGGGAGCATGGGTACCAAACCCACTTGTTAGTCATGCTCCTAAATGCAAGTTTTTCTTTCCCCTTACTTGCCTGGACAGAGGAAATAAAGCCATCAAGGATGGCTCAAGCTCCTGTTTGACCAGACCAGCAGAAGTGACGAGTTACTGTCTGTGTGATTCTATCATGATCAGCACACAGCAGGAGGAAGACAACAGGAGGAACTGGAGATCTTCCACCAGACTCTATTGCCTAGGCAATCAGGTGGGAAAAACAACTTGTTGCTCTTAAAAAGATGATCTAAATTAGTTCACTATAAGGAATGATACTCTAGGTAACTAACCTTGATTAGTTGTCCAGACTGTCCTAATGAACTGTACAGACAGAGGCTTATAAATAAATAAATAAATAAGCAATTTGTCCTATCCTAGGCAAGCATAATCTGTTACTGCATTTCTCTTCCACTTCTTCCTCATGGTGGCATATGTTTGCTTCAGCAATGTACCCCCCAGTCTTTATTGATTATGGAAGGACCCTTGACGAGGCACCTCGACAGCTGAATATGTTTCTTTACTACATCCCCTTCCAGACAAAAGAGAAGCCAAATCAAGAGTCAATAACTTCCTGAGACAGGTACCCCCTGGGTTGTATAGGTGTTCTTCAGGGTGGAGTTCTACTGGATCAAAACAGGTCTAAATTATAGATTTCTGTTCTCTTAACTGTGTTGCCCCTGGATTTAAAGACTAATAATCTCTGTTTGAAAGAGTCAAAGGAACAGCAAATTTTATCACAGTGGCAAAACTACATATTTATTAGTAGAATGATTCTGACAGCTTTAGCAATAGAGCTCTGTCTACCTGGTAAATACATCCCAATAGCAACCACAAGTGTTTGCATCTGGTTCAGATTTTGCTCAACTATTTATAAAACTCCTGTCTACCTTGATGAAAATGAGCTTAGGATGTGCCCCTCCAGCTCAACCATTTAATAGAGAACCTGCATGATTTCTTTCACACCAAAAACTGTTGTATTATGTAAATGCTATTGCTCCAAAAAAAGATTGATGTTGTCCTAGTAATTAACTGTCTGGTTAATTAGACCTCGTTCCCTTTGCTCAGCAACCTGCATTCACGTACATATACAGAGTGTTACAAAAATAAACTAATAAGCTTTAATTTTTCTGTGCAGAATTGCTAGGAGATTGGCAATAACAAAAAAATTAAGTCTTATTCTGGAAGCTGAAAATCTATTAAAAATGGAAATGCAGCTTTTCTCCAAGAAGCAGAAATCCAATAAAAATGTGAATTTTGTCATGTGGAGTGATGGATTTGGAGCACTCAAGAAAGACAAATGAATCATGCTGAGCTGTTAATATCCCTGCCAGTTCTATGGCATTCCACGAGCATGTGAAACTGTCTTTGTTTGCTTTCCTAACAACCATCTCTTAAAAGATTCTCTGGGAACATAGGAAGCTTGTGTAGTGGGATAATTGTTTCAACAGCTTGGACACTGATTTTTTTTTTTTTTTTTTTAATGAGTAATAGAGGACTCGGATCATTACTATGGAGCGTAATACTTGATGTCAATGGGAACACCGACTGTAATACACAAAGATGATTAAGAAATAATACTCCTGCAAGAGCAGAAAGTGGTCTTTATTGGCTAATTTATATGTCAGTGTTGATGCTGTTGTGAATTTCTAGTTTATTATTTTTTAATAATAGTAATAATACTTGTATTTACTAAACAAGGGTAGTAAAGATTGTAAATTATTAATCCTTAACAGAGACAGAATCACCTCAAGGATGCATTAGGGTATTTGGATTATGTGCCCACTAACGCCTTAAAAATAAAGAGCCCTACACATTTAGGACATATTTTACAAAGGTCTAGCATGCACCTTTGACTCTACCCATATTTTACAGTAGGATACTATACAAATATTTATAAAATATTTAATAAACTATGATACTATTGTCTAGTTTAATAAAATTAATCTTTGAAGAACTATCTTAGGAAAATAGATGTATGAAATGAGAGATACATTTTTCAATTGACACAAGGAGATATACAGTTCTAAAAAGTAAATAAAATTATTTCTTCTAATCTGTCTCATGGGGAACTGCCTCCTCTGCAATAAAACAAACCAATCTCCTGCCACATGACTAAGCCACTAAATAATTCAGGATAAGGGCATAAAATAAGAAGAGTAAAAATACATTGTTCAGTACCCTGAACAAGACCTCCAAAGATCTTTACTTTTTATCTATCTATACGTATACATATACAAATACCCTAATTCAAGGTACTGAATAATGCCTTCTGCAAGACATTGCTAAGTGTGTGTATATGTATATGCAAAGTTGAAATTTTACGGAAATACTGTTAGGAAATCCTAATGGAATTCTCACATGTACATATGTACTTTTTTGGTGAAGAAAAATAAACTACTGAAAAAAACCATATTTCACAGCAATAACAGGTTTAATCACACACAATCAAATAATCTGAAGAGAAAACAGGAAAATTCATCATTGTTTAAAAATGTTACTCTAATGCAATAGGGGGTTTTATTTGTTTGTTTCATTGGAGTTTGGGGGTTTTGGTTTTGTAGAAACTATAACACAGCAGCTTGAAGTACCACTATACAGATAAGAAAATATGAGGAAAAAAAAATAAAGATAGAACAGCTTCAGTCTGGTAAAAAAAAAAAAGTATCAAATATATGGCCAAGAATATGACTTTTGGAGTAAATTGTTTAGAAACAGCTCAAGCTGCTGTGTAATGCCTATTAATAAACTGTAGAAATAATGCCACTCTAACAAATGTAGCAGATGGTGGTAAGACACAGAAAGGAAAAGCATTTTTGTTCCATGTGCTCCTAATGTTATCTGATCATCCAAGTCCTTAGGCATTCTAGTTTACTGAAGGTATCGGTTAAAAAATTAAAAAAGATCTGATATCATGTTGGGACATGAATCTTAATGCCAAAACGGCACATATTTATTTCCTGTTAATGGCAGATGTATTATATGCGCTCCAGCTAAGGAACTGCATACTCAGGAAATTACATGATGGTCTATCATAAAGTTTGGGTACTGATAACAGAAAGAATATATTTCAGAAATGTGCAGATGCCTTATTTTATAAGCCTAACATTTTTTATTATTAATGTGTGTACAGTACCACAGATAGCCACTAATGGATATGAAATGTTAAATTTGTTTTCTCATTCTCTTTGTCGAGCTTCCTGTCCTAGCAAATTTACTATTGTACTGGGAGCTTCTGTCAGGATCTCTAAGGTGCTTTCTGTAGGTACTTTAAATTCCTAGGGAGTGGGCTGGACTGTGAGATAGTGCTCTTGTGACAGAGGAAAATATCCTTGGTCCTCAGAGACAACTCCCTCCCTATTGCATCTCACGTGGAAAGGGTGCAGAGGGCTGTTCCGCATTCACATGAGGTCAGGATAACGCCTATCTTGCTTTTCACCTGTAATAATTTATGACTTTGGTTTGGGAAGTTATGCTCCCACCCCCCTAGACTGTCACCTCCCTTTATACTTGGCTTGGCTTGCCAAACATCCATTGACTTTACCAATGCAAGCGCCATGGTTTGAAGAAGATATGCAAAGCAACGTGCTTCACAAGAGCTGAGCGTGCCTAAACTGGACACCTGACTGCCAGTGCTGGCAGCAGCCTAGCCACGGCAGCACAGCCTCAGCTCAGGTACACCTGTCCTGATGAGAGCGTGATGTTACGTACCGGGAGCTGTGCGTAGACTTACTCCAAGTAGGTCCCCCTTCAGCCAACGTGCTGACATAAAGCTATCAGCCTGAAGCTACAGAGCTAAATCTATGTGTGACACATTACAGCACATATTCTTCTTCAACCACGATGAGGGGCTGAAGACAAAGGATAACTAATACTCAAACCTCTTTTCACTACTTTCCCATTACCAAGGACTGGATACTTCCTAATTGATGCTTTCAATTCATAGTAATTAATTGTAGCTAGACTTCTTTTCATCTCTTGAAATACATAGTATCACAATGGGCTCAAACAGAAGAGTGTAAAAGCAATCTATATTACTGCTAAATAATCATATTCACTGGTTTTTATCTTAGCTTTACATGCCTTTCATCTGCTTTACAAACATTAAAACTCATTTAATATGCTTTTAAAAATGAATAAGGTAATATAAAAGGAGCATATTAATGGCTGTACATATAACTTTCTACAGTTTTAGTCAGGTTTATTATTTGGTGTACTGTAAATCAAATTAAGTACAAATATTAGTACTGACAATGTGTGTATAATTAGTGTTTAATCTTTACTGCCTGAACATGTATGAATTGTAAAGGAGTAGGCACAGAGTTCTGAGTTATATCTAGGTATATAAATGGCACATTTAGACATACACCACTGTAATTTATGCATACATTGCTCACACATAACCCTGTGATGACTTAATTGTGATTTTTAGCAGCTAAGCGTACAAAATCCTTGAAGGAATTTCAGAACTTCTTTAAAGAAAATTAGTAACTGGAAACTTAGAAGATCACATTTTCTGGTTTCTTACAATTTCCTCACTGAAAATATATGAACAAATTCTCCTATTACAAGTAATATAGGGTTGGGGATATCTTTTTTCCCCTTTCCTACACCTTGAGAAAATCTTACCAAGACAGAATTTTCACTGTACACTTTTGTGAACTAGCAAAGGATGGAGGTCACTTAGACAACCATTCTAGCATGAGGATAAAATGATTATATCCTTTTTAGATGTAGCCATCATATTGTTATTAAATCTCATAGTTAAAGAGCTTTCACCTACTTTGAGAAATATATTCTATATATGATGGAAAATGTCTAAATGTTCTAAAATGTGTTCTCTTTGCATTTCCTGGCTATACTGAAAAGTGACTAAATAATCAGATTAATTACAAAAAAAAAAGTATTTATTTTTATTTTACTATTCCCTTTCTCTTAAACACTCCACCAAAGCACGGGCTGACATAAATGACAATGAATCACTATTGCACTGCATGAACGCCTTGAGCTTCTCAATATAAGTAAGGTGAGTATATCCTTTTATCCTCTCGGTTAAAAAAAGAAAATCAGTAAGCTGCCTATATAAAGGTGGAAGGATTTGATGTACATCAGAACTATGCATCATACCAAAGAAGGACAAGTATAAAGATGTAATGTAAACTAAAAAGATATATTTTATTGCCTGAAAGTAGCGATTAAATATTTCAAAACTGTGTATTTTTTGGCCAAGAAGAAGAAAAAGGAGAGCTTAAATATTTGAGACAAATATTTGAGCCAATCCTCTTGCACTTATAAATTAATGTACATTAGGAAAGGCTACAGCTGTTTAGAAATCTCAGTAAATCAAGAAGATTAAACAGCTCTAGCAGTATTGTTTAACAGTATTCTAAAGCACTCTGAAGCATCCAGACCCATCTTCCTACACTTCACTTTGTGGTCCTACAATGAGTTTACCTGATTTCCCCTTTCAGGTCATGAGAGATTATTTTTTTTTCAAATTGGAACAATCTGCTGGTGATATAGGATTCTTTACTGTTCTTTTATTGAAAGAGTATCAAGCCCTGAGAGAGTTAGAATTATTAAAAATAGCATCTTAAGATGTAATACAGACATGTGCATTAGCTGATTGTGTCTGTGCCGACTGTAGGCTGAAAGAACCCTCTTCTAAACAGTACTGCTAAAATATTTTTTATGAAATCTCTGTATTTTGACTTGGCACCTTGTACCTTTTAGGTTGCACAGAGACTCACAAGTCTGCAAAATGCAGTCAAGACCTATTACAAACTCCCAGTCTGGAGGAGCCTCTGTTACCTCCAACACTGCATACTGGTTAAACATCAGGGTTGGGGAGAGAAGGTACTGGTGTTTTCCTGCTGTTAAATTAATGAGGATTTACCATGTAAATGTTTCCTCACCTTTCAAATTTTCCCTTGTTCTTTTTATTTTCAATCTACTTGTCTCAATTCATCACATGCAGAAATCTATTTTTAAATATATTCACACTCAAAGTCCCCAAATGCCTTAATTCGACTTATACCAAATATAATCACTTAAAGCTTGGGTCCAGTCTTTAATTTCAGACCCTCTAGGAATATTAACCTTCATATTAAGGCCACAGTTCACTTATTCTCCCTAGTGCTCTTCATGGCAAATACCCAGGACCTAATCCCAAAAAAAAGGAGCAGGTTTGGGTCAGCTTCCATGTGAAAGTTCAGGAAATCCCTTTTCCTCTGAAGCTGTGGGTTAAAGATGTTACAAATAGCATCTTAATTTCAGCCCACAACTTTATAGGAGAGTTCCTGGTTAGTTTCCTAATGACATGAATACAAATGTTTACAGTTAAGGTTTAACATAAATTAAAGACATGTTCTGCAATATTGTAGTTTAATATATTTTTAAATGATTTGTTGTTTTGAAGTATTTTGACTTGTCGCAATTTTACTGTAAGAAAAGTATGGAGAGATAAAATAGATTGCTAATAGCATAACATCGTCATATGCTGACTAAAAAAAAGAAAAAAAAAAAAAAAAAGATGCAGAGTTTGGCCTAAATCTGTAAATCTAAAAGTTTCAAGTTATGTTAACGTGCTTTTGTCAGATAATGTCACAAGACTTCAATTTCCAGATCCAGGGAAAAATAAAAAGAGGCATTTATGGAAAACAGAATGGAAGTACACTATGAATTACAAAGAAAAAAAAAATCTTAAGATACCATAATGTGACAAAAGGAACAAATAATAAGAATGTAGGAAAACAACCAAAGAAAAATGAAGAATTCATCTTAGAAGTTATGATTTTGTTATGAAATGCTAATTTTGGAATAGTACTTCTTTTCCCCTAAAACAGAAGGCTAGGGGAAACTCCTAGCTGTTCTTGATCTCCGAAAAGAAGGAAATCTTACACAGATTTAGAGATCTTTTAAATTCACATCACACTATAGAAAAAAGATACAACGTCTTACAGACCTATCACATCTGTAAGCAGACTAAAACCTTCTCTTGAACACTATGTCTTTGAGACATGGAATATTAAAGAAAACCATAAGAATTTGCTTTAAAAATCACCCAGAAAACAACCTAATTTCCTCTCCAATAAAGGCCGATATCTTGCCAAGAAGAAACAGATGAGAACAGTGCTCAGAATACATAGGTACAATGCAATGAAAGTATAAAGGTAAATTTGAAAGTGTCACAGTGCTGGAGTATAACTTCAGTACAAATCACTTAACATTTTCATACAAAAAAGTGGAACAGATAAGTGAACAAAAGCCCAGTGAAGGATGTGGAACAGAGCTGTCCTTTAAGACCAAAGAAGGTCACTGTTTCGTTCTGTGAGCAATGCAGTAGTTATTAATGCCTTATTTCAGTTGGAGTTAAATGCTAATTGTCTTGGGTACCTTTCAAAATCTCTACCAATATTCTTTCGACTTATAGATTGGCAAGTATTTTGAACAGAGAAGGGGTTAAATCAAATCATCTCTTCCCAATGGACTACAGAAATTAAATTCAAACTTTTTTTTTTCCCTTCAGTTGAAAATCAGATTTGAATGCTCTGATTCCTCATGCATCATCAGGATTTATTCATGAGTCACAGCTGAATGCACGATATGTTGTATTTATATGACTAAACACATATTAAAGAAAAAAAGAATCATTTCCATTATCTTGATGAATGTCTGTTTGTCAGTATCTAAAAGAATATCAATCCTGCAAGTTGTAAGTATTTAGTTACTCTTTCAAAAACATCTTTCAGGCATTGTAAGACACATAACTACGGCATAAGCAATGACCTTTAAGTGTATCTTCTTTCCCATTATCTCAACACTGTGAAATGGCGATACTGAAATCTTTGTAATATCTGCACAGAAGCTATTTATTTTAAAATCATTTCACCCAGTAAACCAACCATAATTTTATTAACAATAGCAAGAAGTTGATATGGTATTCAAAGGAATACTAAGATGCTATTCACCTTAGCTTCTTTTACAAAGAATCTCTCAGTTCATTTGTATTTCAGTAAAAGGGCACATGATAACTTTAATTCTTTATTAAACTTTTTCAATTAAATTTCTAAAACCTTATCAGGTGTAGAGCATCTTCAGGGAACAAAACTTTTATAATAACAATACCATGGAAGCTTGTAATCTTTAAAATGACTTATTCACTATGATTAATTTACCCTTTATTTGTATCTGTATATCTAAAGGGCAAATGTCACTTTTAGAGTTATTATTTCAGACAGAAAAATTTATACAGAATTTTACTTTAGATGTAGGTCACATCATTTATGAGTAACTGTCAGGACTGACTCATTGCATTTTCTGTCAATGTTGAGTTTCTTCCCATTTCAGAAATATCTTTTGAAGAAGAAACATTGCTTACAGGCTGTGAAAGGCATCACATAGCTAAGCCAAGTAATATTTCTCCAACTAACAGAGAGTATTATTATGCTATGAATATACCAAGAGCAACACTGAATGTCTTATGTCTCTGCTTCAACAACGTCATTACAGGATTCTGCGCTGATTGCATGAGCAGCTTTGAAGAGCACTGCAGGCAGAAGTGATTTTCTGTAAGCCATGGTGTAAGAAGTGCTATCAAAGAAACGGCAAACAATGTTAAAACAGACACTATGGCCATGTTTGTTTCAAAACAGAGCATATAACCATCAACAACAACCCCCCACACACATAAAAAAAAAATCAAAACATGATTTAAAATATTCCCCTTTATTAGGAGGATGAAGTGCAAAGAGAAAGAGGCTGTACAGCAATGCCCAGATGTTTGCACCTCATGCGAACACAAAATGCTGGGGATTACAAAGTGCAAGCATAAAAAACCCCCTAAAATCAGACTGTATGTCAGGGAAGTGCTACTGCCAGTAATCCATCTATATTTAAATAATTTCATTTTTTACCTGGACCTGCATTAAAATGCCTCATATTATTGAAATTAAGTTTGGCAACAGCTCTTTTAGTGACTACCCTCGAGGAAGAAGGTTATTTCCTCAGAGTCTCGCAGCCAGCCACCCACGCATAGTCACAACCTGGTAACTCACAGGCTCCTTTCCAGTCCTTTTAATCCATCCTGCCAGAACACACAGTCTTTCGAATCACCATAGTACAAATCCAGCAACAGGTAGAATAGGGCAAACATCTACTTTCTAATCTGGTACTTTATCAGATCATGACCCATCTCCTGAAGGAGATCACTACTGATGTTCTTTCTAAGTGTGTACGAGTTGGAAGATGTCCTGAAGAAAAGAGAGTAAAGAACCAAGCTGCTTTTACTTTTATTCTCCCCCCCACACCCCCCACTGAATATCCACAAATGGTTTCTCAGCTGCAGTTGATCCACAAAATTGACCAAATCAGTAGTGACTACTTTGAAAGATATTTATTTTACTTATACTACTTGCTTTATCAGGTGGATTTCTTTGCCAGTCTCTTTTCTTCCCGCTGCCTTGACCACTTGCCTACAACTTTCTCTTTCTTTCCATTTATTACCAGCAGCAATATCTTACTGTATTTCACTGCCATGGTGCGTGTGGCCTTGACTAGTTACCAGTTCATTTCACAGCTTTGTTGTTTGAACTATTGCCAAAACGACTGGTTCATGTTTTTGTTACAAGCTTTGGAAAAGTTTATAGCTTGGAAAGAGATATTTTTTTCTTTCTACGCAGTCTCTCTTCCAGATGGTTGATGTTACTTTGAACAGTCTTCTCTTTCCACTTTTGAAATTATTTGGTCTGGCATTGACTTTTATATTGTATTTTTAGAGTCTACAAGCTGGATTTGTATTCCATCTAAGTTCACCTTCTGATGTCAATGAAGTTACAGCAACTTGCTTATCGTGATGATCAGTGGGTCAAATTATAACTCAAACTGAAGCTGAAAACTCTTCTCAAATAGTTGGAAATTGCACCATTAACTCAAAGTCCATAATTTTTTCCCCAAGTCATGCATTTATTACTAGATTATTTTAGTAATAAAATGATTTTCCTGCTGTGATTTGAAATGCTACAGCCAGTTTTACATTGACTATCTAATATGATTAGGCGTCTTTCGGATATAAGAAAGGTAGTGTTTAAGATGTAATATAGGACACAAAACTGGATTAAGTGGGACATTCATGAGGATCTGTGTTAGGTTGTTACTCTTTCTAGAAGATATATCATGTGCTTCAAGTCCACGATGAAACTCAAATTTGCTTCACAGTTGTGATAAGAAATATTTTATTTGGGTTGATTTCAACAGAATTTAGATATTCAAAGCAAAAAAAAATTAATTAAAAAAGTTACATTGAAGGATCTATATGAATCAAAAAAAAAAGGTCATAATAGGCATCATTAATGACTTAACAGTTTCTTAGGCCACCTGAGCTATATAAGCTTCTGCAAATAAAGCTAGTAGAATGTAAGTGTAGGATCCACATGTATAATGTATAACATATGTATGCACATACAATGGGCAGCTTTGCAGTTTCAGTTCAGCTGAACTGTACAACCTCCTCTAAATAAAGCTGGCAGAATATAAGTATAAATTCCAGAGCAATTAATTTAAAAATCTACAGTTTCTTCTGGTTTTAGCACTCTTGAGAAGCAGGCAAAGCCCATCATTCTCATTTTGACTTTCCTCTACTGCTGGAGAAGCCAGTCGGCGTGTGGGAGAGCTGTCACGCTTTGGCATGAATTTTCCAATGCCAGTGAAACCAGTAGTTACAATTTAGGTCTCGCTGTCATCTGTGAGAGCTTTTCCACTGACTTTAACTGAGCCAGGATTTCATCCAGAGCTGTGCAATTACTGTTTTGCTATATTATTTCATCTGGAATAGATGATTGTGACACATTTTTTGTTTCAAAAAAGAAACATCAGCAAAACAGGAAATCCTGCTCCACAAAAACACAGTAAATCCTCTCATCTCCAGTGCAAATGTTTAAATCTTTAAATGTTTTATTTTAAAATACATCTACTAAAAGCTCTTTCAAAACAAAACTGAAACTATGCCAGAAAGTCTACAAGGTGTATTTAAAGATTTAAAAATTCTTTATTGTGAGAAAAAGCTTTGAGACTTGAATCATTCAGCCCTGAAAAACAGAAAGACAAGAAAAGACTTCATTATGTGTAGTTAGGAGAGAGCTGTTTATACTACAGGAGGATAATGAGAACTCAGTGATCTGAATCTAGTAGATACATTTAGAATTTGTATGAGATAAATATGAGGAAGTAGTATAGACTTTTTCAGTTTTTGGCTCTGACATAGACTGTAAATTGCTTAATGTCCCTTTGTCTCAGTTCCTTCATACGTAAAATATTTTCCCTGATTTGCCCATTAGCTCTCTAAGCACTGTGGAGCTGTAGATGATCTCCCTCTGTGTCGACACAACACCTCGATGTTGTATAGACGGTGGTTTCTAGGGACCAGAAAAATACAAATAATAATGACTTTGGAAAAGAAACTTTCATATAGTTGTAAAATTTTCCTCAAGACTGCTTTAAAGCAAGATCAGAATACACAGCTAAAAGAAGCCCTGTCTAGCATGTACTTAGTACTAAAAAAAAACAAAAAAAACCGTGTCTAAACCAGTTATTTTCTGCATTAACTTTAGGGTCTGTAAGGAACTGACACATTTCTTAAATCTTCATAGATTAGCAATTTACAAATCAGTTAGATATTCAAATCAACTGGCTTTTACACCTCATTCAGTTGAACAATATGTTTGTCTCCAATGGAGACAGAACCACCTGCCAATATGGATCACATTGGAAAAAAAGAAGTATGGTTTCCCCTAAAATAAGAAAGAACCTTTAATTAGGCTAACATCTTTCCCAGCTGGCTTCTTGAACAGGTACTTGAAATAATCTGATACACTGGTAAAAAGCAAATGAAATGCATTAACTACACAAATACTCAGCTTTTCTGGAGGTAGATTAATGTCTTCTGATTCATGAACTCCTAAATCTATGGCTTACTGTTAATCTTGATATTTTTCTTGTTTATTACCAGGACTCAGGCATAACATGCTATTTATGCATCTTGTTAGTTTTTGGACTTAAATTCTGTTGTAGAAAAACATGTTTTGCACGGCTTTGTAATCATGGTGAGTTTCACTGCCGCAAGATATTTCTAAGGCCATTACACTCCAGACCAGTGTTTGCCCCCACTACACTGAGGACTAGAATCAGTGTCTAGTGATTACATAGCTGCGCAAAATTCCCCACAACAGGTTTACGAATGACTACAGCTCAGGACAGGAACTCATTTACCATCACGTTTTAAAATCCAAAATGCAGTAACTATCCTCTAAAAATTTGTGTTTACCACAGACCCCCTTCCAATTACAACAGACCATTATATCTGTATGCCATTGGGACAAAGGCTCAGACAACTTACTGACTGACTCTGCAGCTGTAAGATGAACCGGGATGCCACTCTCTTCTTAATACTCAGACTCTTTTTATTCTTGACATCATGTCACGTATCAAATTTAAAAAGGACCTTTTATTTCCTGTTCATTTGAGCAGTAAGCCTTCACCCTGCATTTCTTCTGCAAACTAAAGAAAGGTGAGCAGTATGCTAAAGCATGTACTGTAGAGAGCAGAAGAATAGAATTCTTTCTAGTTCTTAGAAAGGGAATTTAATTTTAAAAAGTATTAAACTTATTGTACCCAGTCCAATGAAAACAGAAACATCATATAAATATGAAAAAAAAGATCGTATAATATGGAATATGGAAGATGTTTGAACAATAATTACTTTAGTTTGACATTATTCTTTACAACATGTTTGAGAGCATAGCTTTTTGTTAGAGGACTCTTACATTAAGGTGAAAAGGCTCAAGAAAAAAAAACCACTGGATTCCAGGTTTGATAACTTTTCAAGGTAGAACTGTCATTTCAACCAGTGTTGGATTCTGGCAGATGGTAGGGTCAGGCACAGTACTCCTCTCCAAAAGTACTGAGAGCCTTGAATTCAAATTAGGGTCTATAACTTGTTATTCTAACTCCATAGCAAAGATGGCTACTCTGTACTTACAAACAAGAATTTGTACCAAAAAAACCCAACCAAAACCAACAACAAAAAACAACCTAACAAAAAACCCCAAACCCAAACAACTGAAAACTGTCATCTGACTTCCAAAGCAGAAAATACAGATTGAAATAAGTACAGATTCCAGGTAAAATAATGCAGGGGTCATGCTCCCTGCCTACAGCAGTCACCCAGTGACTATTCCAAACTTCCTTTTTGAAATACTCAAAGTTAAGAGGGTAGCAGAAAAACAGGGCATATAAGCACAATTTAGGAAACACTGGGATCACCGTATGTGAGATTAGGTAGAGCAGACAAGTCAAGTGGTCTTCTGCATCCTTTTTGTTTATGATCTGTGAAGATGGATCAGTGTGTCTCAAAAAAAACCAAAACCAACCCACCCAAAACCAAACAAAAATACCCCCAAAACCAACCCCCATCGCTGAAAACTAAACAAGACTCCTGGAAATGTCACCAAACTACTGGCAGACAGACACGAACATATCAGTGAGGACAGATCTGAGTGTCAAATCCTCAGACCCCATACTGTGGTATCACTGCCCAGAAGCAAAAGGCAATCAGCATGATGTAGGAGGTGTTTCACAGCTGGGGTCTGAACACACCTGTGGGCAGGGTGAACAAAGATAGGATTATCTATTTACAAGCAAGAGTAACTCTGACATTTCCACACCACAGTTGCGTCCACAGAGTGGGCACAGCTGTCAAACAGGTCCAAAAATGGCAGGTCCAAAGATCAGGTGCTGGACCTGTAAAGACAAGGTTTGACAGTTACCAGCACAAGAAGACCCCATTTCATTCTTTTCACTATGGTCAGTGTCAGCTTCGTCACTCCCAGGCCACAGCATGGCTCTGCAGTGTCACGTGAAGGACTGCCCCTAATCCACCTTCTACAGTTTCTGTAGTACAGTTTATGGCTAGGTAGGTTAAACAGCATTTACAGACACATATGTGGGTGCAATCATATCCATGCAAGCAAATAACAGAATACATCTCTCCCTTTCTTTCCCAGTCTAGGGAGCATCTTCCCCATTACCCATACTATTTATTACAAAATTTATGTTTACAATCTCACTCAGTTTCTAGCCCCCTCTGTTAAAACACGCACTCAACTACTGTGAGTTTTGCAGACCTCTGGACACGGAGATATCTGATAGTACATGGGTAGGATGGATTTCAGGAGTCTGTTTTTAACTTCAATATAGAATACAGGTATCTGATCAGAGTATATAAAACTACTGAAGAAAAATATGCATTACAGTTTTGAAATAAAGTCCTAAGTATATATTTAGCCTATGTAAGTTTCAAGTAGTATTAAAAATATTTTGATATAGTTTAGACAGAAGCAATAATTTCAATGAGAACGCCATACAAGCTGAAGAATAAAATTAAGATGCACATTATTCAGATTCTAAAAATGGATGGTAAACCTGCCCCAACATCATCTCTGTAGCAAAGCAAGGAGAAAACCACTCAAAAAGTCACTTCCACTTTTCATTCATCTTAGGAAACTGAATTAGCAGAGACCCTAACAGCAGGTGCAAACTGCAATATGGCTTTCATTCCACGCATAGATTTCATATTATCATCACTGGGAACTCAGCAAATGGATGGAAGGAATTGTGCAGCCATAACTCTTTAACCGTTACACACTAGCACACTTGTTAAAATTATCTGGAACACAGCAAGTGCTTGATAAGAGAATCAGAGCACAGCACAAATACAATGTGCTCTTTATGCTGAATCCCTCATTATGAGGAAAGTTGGGAAAATGCAAGATCTTTGCTCTATAAAGGAAACAAGCAGCATGTAAAAAACTGAAATGCTATTTCTGATGTGACATTTTGTAATGAAGTGATACTGTAAGATTATCTGGACAGCAAAGGTTTGTCTGTCCTAGTTACTAAATGTAGATAGCATTCACTTCCATAATTGTCAAATCCCTTTCATAGTATTTTAATTTGCAAAAGAACCGACTTCACTATGGAAATGTTATCATAAAGCCTAAAAAGAATTTATCTGATCAAAGAAGAATGTATTACCACCATGTCGAGATTTGCTTCAAATCTTGCATACGAGCAGTAATAAATACAACCCACTTCTATACAAAAACAGATAATGGGAACATAAGAAAAAAAAATCAACAAAAAAACTTGAAACTTTCTTTATTGAGATTATATTTCAGAAATGAAGTAAGGGAAGAATATTTACCCATAAATAAGGTTTATAAAAAAAACCACCTAAGATGCTAATGTCTCCCCAGTAACATCTGCTTGTCAAAGTACCATGCAATCAAGTCAGCAGCTGAAGACTGACAATCACTTTCTGTAATATGTTTTGGATTACAGATTCAGGATCATTTTGAGATATTGATTCCTAGTGGTTATGTATAAATTACAATATGTACCAAGTTACCTAAAGAATAATTCAATTCCAAAATTTAAATAGTGTCTCAGTGATAAATGAAAACACCATCTGTAGCTTCATAATAATTTGTTAATTGAGTATAGAGTACATAGAATTAAAGTCACTGCTGTCATCACATAACTTTTAATCTAAGCCACTTAATGCAGTCATTCAATGAAGGTTCACAAACACCAATGTATTATACAGTTGGTCTATGAAAAGCTGTGGTTTTCAGTTTTACAGCTGTACCAGCCATTCTACAATAAATAAAATTTGGAAATATATTTTTCACCAACCTGATGAATTTGGAGGGTTTATATTTAAGCTACTTAATGGTCTTTCAAGATACATTACACATATGATTTATGAAATCCGGGCTAAGTATGAAACATAAGCCTGCACTAATCAAAGGAATCAGAAACTTATGATGAAAACACAGGAAATTACTCTTATTGTCAAAGTAATGATAGGGAATAATTTAATTTTCCTTGGTCAAGGACAACATCAGCATAGTCTCAGCTTTAAATCTTTCTCTAAGTTTTAGCCTTGTCTCTAAAACACAAGTAGTTCAATTGCTAAACTAACTAGCCTTCAGGATGAGGCTGTTTTCACTTAATCTGCATGCCTTTGCTGTGTGAGGACCATTGCCACACCTCTACCAAGGGCTCTAACCCTGATCAAGTCCACACCATCCAGCAAGCCCAACTCGAACTGCTTTCAGTGTTGAGCAGAGAAGGTGAGGAAACAAAAACTGTAGAAAGATGTCAAAGTCATATTGCAGATAATAAGGATGAGCAGAAGAAATAAAATCTCAGGATGTATTTTGCCTGGGTTACTATAAACTGCTATTCAGTAGTGCTGGTTATATAGGAGGCAGAACAGCAGAAATCTCAGCTGACTGCACTAGATCGCAGCCTCTGGCCTGTGGCAGAGGTATAAGTAGAGCTTTAACAAGAAGCAAAGAAAATTTCAGGATATCTAAGCGGCCCTAACTGAGAAAATAGCCATGGAAAATATACACATACACTGAAGAAGAAAAAGTAAAAAAGCATAGTATGAAGATTGCATAAGACATCTTACTCTTGTAAGTGACCCACTAGTAAAGACAATTTTAAAAGTCACTCTGATCAGTTCTCAGATGGAGTACCCTGAAACAGCAAAATCCTAATATACCATCTGTTTGATTAGGGCAGCAATTTATGTGGATCATGTACATCTAACTTCAGCAGCAAACATACAAAAACATTTGTTATTAGAAGTAAACAGGGAATTATACTCAACTCCCTTTCATGGAGAAGTTTTCAGAAATCAGTAACTTTTTCTCCCCTTTTGCTAGATGTTTTCATGTGACTTGCTTTAATCACCGAGTTTGTAGAGCTCTTAGGCACTACCCAGTAACTTCATTAACGGTATTAGATTTAATTCAGGTAGTCTTATTTCCTGGCCCTCATCTATAACAGCAGCTTTAACCAATGCCACTTTCAACATCTCCAGTTTTGAGGTTTGCTTTTTTCATTTTAAAAAAAGTTCAAACTTGAAAAAAAATAAAATTTATCTTTCTAGGAAGCAGTTCCCTTTAAAGTGAAAGTTCTGGTGGTAGTGACCCTAACGGGATATCTAGGCTGCTGGGATTTTCACCCCTTTTCACTGCAACGTGTATTTCCATGATTTCCAAAGTGTGGCATGTATCCTTTAGGAACAAAAAGTTCTCCTGATACTGTTTCTTATCCATATCTTTCATTAGTTGATCTGTAACTAAGTGCTACGCTTTTATGAAAGAAATTCAGGCATAGTTCACATTTGAAAGAGAAAGTTAAATGGCTTAACACACAAAAATATTTTCACTCTATCAAAACAGAGCTACTCTCAGTGAATAACTTTAATGTCTGCATAGTATAGATTCTTCATTCACCTCCAAAACTTCTCCACTGTCTTCCACAGTATCAAAAGTAGCCATTTCCAATAAGTTCTTCTGTATGTGATTTCATAATGAGAAGCATCTTTTCATTCTAGTGCTTGAAAAAAATATCCCCCACTTTTAATTTGCAACAGAAATTGAGTTTTATAGAGCACTTCAGATGAGCAGAATAATCACACACCTGTATGAAATCTCCCACTAATATAGCCTGAAGAAATCTACATGTCAGGGAAGAAATTGCTAGAAGTCTAATATCATCCTACAAATTTGCATGGAAGAACATCACCTTAAGTGGAAAAAAACCCCACAAAACAAAACACAAAGACAAAACACATGCCAACAGGTAACTTCTATGGCTTACCCATTTTGTATCACGTTTTGCTGGAGCTCCCTTGGTTGTCTGATCCATGTGACACATTAGCATACATAAATCAAGCCTAATTACAAATTCCTGTCTTCCTGAGGGAAGCGAAGGCTCAGACTGATATATCACGATACATTTGAGGCATGTAAATAAGGATTTGTACTCACTATGGAACGAAAAATAGAAATAGAATGGACTTGATCTGGATAGTGAGTGGCAGAGGCAAAAAATATTAATCATTCCTTGTAAAAAAAAAAAAAAAAAAAAGAGTATTGTCGTCTCTGCGATTTTAATTCTTGAAACCGCAACACTAAACTTAGTCTTTACTCCTATACATAGTCCAGCTGTTTGCAGAAAGTTTATTGTGTGCTCTATGGGAGCAGAATAAAGACATGCTCCTAAACTTCATTTGATTACTAAACACCACATCAGTCAGTACCTCAGCTAGAGAACATAACAACTGCTAAACAAAGTGGGGATCTCGTCCCATGTCATTTTTTCTACTTGAGAAGGATACTGTGATCTACCATGAGAGAAACTCTGAGCAAAGGGCAATTGTAAATATGATGATAAGATACTGGCTCTAATAGAGCACTGTCTCCAGCGGTCTGATAATAAGTAGATGAATCACTGTAGACTCAGGGTAGCAGACAGGCACTGAAGCATGAATTTTGTTTCCTTTCTTCACAGGAAGCAACCTTTTTCACAGTCACTGTAAAATAGTTGTTTCAAAGTTTTCTGCATTTATGTATGTGATAAATAGCATAGCTTTTAGTGGATAAAAATATTTGATATGAGCTCTTAACAACAAATTGTGCCTACAGAAAGGGGACTTTGCCTCCAAACCCTTTCCCCAACAGAACTAATAACCAAAAAGAGCTCCAAGAATATCCTGATATTAAACTAAGCAGATTCCTGAAACTTTAACTCCTTCTGAGCCCTTTATCCCCATTTGCAAAACGTCTCTGAGAAGTGATGTGTACCCCAATATTGTCGAGTTTTCTTTTTGTACTGTTATGAACGTTTCAGCAATAATTCTAAGGTAGATATCTTTCTAGACTCTTACTGGAGATCGTTAAGCCTAGTCAAGTATGTGTGGTTTAAAAAAAACAGCGAATTTCTGCCTCCAGATAACAAGTTTTGGTATTGATCACTGAGACAGTGCATCTGAAACTGTGAGCAATCTATATCCTGTGCTGCCTCTCACCTCCATAAACTTGCAGAAATTAAACAAACCTTCCTTTACCCCTCTTATGTGTGACCAGAAGAGGGCTAGTAAACAATGAGACAGTTTTTTCTCACTTGATATTACCACCAGTAAATTTGAGTAGTAAAAAGAAAATAGAAGAGCAGCAGATCAAATATATTTGTCAATGACACAGGACATTATCAAATATGGAGTGTACTAGCAGGAAAAAGTTGTAGTAAAATAAAGATACATACCATACAGATCTGATGGGATATTATTAAGCTACATCAGTAGCCTTTAGAGAGGCTAAAAACATTTACAAGTCATTGCAAGTATAACATCTATTATATAATTTTCTGTTTTATCTGGCCCTGACCCACTTCACCTGTCTGTCCCTGCATACCCTCATTGGACCTGATCCTGACCTCTCACTCGTGAGCTGACATGCTGACCTGGCCTCATCCCATCCCCACAGAGGTGCCTGATGTCTTGGCTAGGGGCTGTCCCCCCACCCCGCCCTGCTCCTTTGCTGGGGCAGAAGGCCAGATCTTGCTGGTCCCAGGGTCTCCCCACATTTCCTGGTTCCCAGGGAGAGGCCAGTCCTCAACTGCATCCTGACAGTCTCAAAAAAGTGATTTTTTTTTTTTTTTAATAAAATAACAAAACCTGATTTGAATCACAGAATGGTTTGAGTTGGAATGGAACTTAAGGATTGAGTTCCAGCCCCCTGCCATGGGCAGGGACACCTTCCACTAGACCAGGTTGCTCAAAGCCTCATCCAACCTGGCCTTGAACACCTCCAGGGACAGGGAATATTTCACCACTTCTTCCCCTAAAAGATTTTTCATTGTAAAATTAATGAAGTGACCCATTTTCCACAAGTTTTAATAAATTAGCTCCTGAGCATCTGTAATTGCCATGTTGCAAGCATTACCTGTAAGCATAACCTCTCACGTCACCTGCGGAAGAATTTCCTTCTTAGGTCAAAGGAATGTCCTTTATTGAATACTTATTATTAGGAAGTCTGAAAAAAATATTTTTCTCCTATATGCCCACGTGATACCACATGATCTCAGGAGATAATTGAGACAGATGTGCTCCATACTAATTGCTTTGGAGGTGCTCTGACACTGAAGGTCTGTAGTTATCTGCCAGTTCTCCAAACCCTCTGAAGTGCTCAACAGATGGACTTTGCTCTATAAAAACCCAACATGGAATTACTAGGAAGAATTATCACTCAGTCCCCTATCCATCTCCACATCTATGTGGTGTTTTAAAGGTCACTGCCCTTCAGGCAGAGCTTCCATTTGCTCTCATGCCCGGACAAGGCTTTGGTCTGTTTTGAGGATGAGGTCACATCCATTCTCTCTGTCCCTTTCAGCTGGCCCTGTCTCAGGGATCCTGCTGGAGCTCAGGTGCTGCACTGATGAAAAGAGATCACTGGAGAATATACATGGCAGCAGAAGGGATAAAATAACGTGGTAGGGGGAACAACAGAAGGTTCTGTCTTGCCTGAAACCTATCACCATCTATGTGTCATTATATTTTTTTTTCTCTGACAAGGAAGGAACTTTGAGCAAGGAAGGTACTTTGAGAATAAGAGAATCAAATAAAAGACACTGGAAGAGACAGTGTCTTTGATGTGTTAGAGATGAAAAAGTGAGCAAACATTTGGGTGCACAGTCCCTTAGCCAGATTAGACAAATTTCAAGCTAAAACCAGTTTGGAATAAATAGCTCTTAGTCTAAACACAGATTTCAATTTAAAAAATATCTGTCAAAGATTTAAAACTATATCTAGGCTTGCCACACGTTAAAACAAACATTTACATACCATAATTGTTTCAAGAAAATATTGCACTGTATTTTGTAAGCTGTCAGACTACGTCTCAAGAACAAGACTTAATGTTACTCTCAGCTTTTACTAGATATTCTCTGCTACGTATCTCCACAATTAGACATCTTCATTTTCACCTTCACGCTCTTTCATTTTATACCCTTAGGCACTGGCTTCTTTCATGTGGGTCAGTTGGTGAAAAAGAACAAACCTCTGTCAATAGCTAAATGGTTTTGGATGCAAGAATCAATCTACCTCTCTCTCTTTCTACATTTAAGTATATGGCCACACACAATTCCTGTTTCTTTCTCTGTATTAATAAGCCGTTATTAATACATTGCTCTGTGCATACAGATATATATCCCTATGGTGAAAATCATGCTTTCTCCATAATAGCCAGGAAGGTAATTACGTCACTGTGCTCTGCAGCCAGCAACTAAATGCATCATCTTGCCAGAAGAAAGACTATGACATATACCATAATCTGAAAAGTATTACCTTCAGTGCTTTCATCAATGTTAACATTAACAGCTCTCATCTCTTGCAAAACATGAAACTCTTGACCTCCTAGATACCTATGTTCAGATATGACAGCATTTTATCCTGGAATTTAATTTGTGTTTGCTATTAATTAAAATACATGACATGTCTCTAGCACTAACCCCAGTTGGAATCCAGCTGTGGATTGTGCCTTTCTCTTGCAAAGTTTCAAGAGAAACCTAGGGACAAGGGTAGTACAGGATTGGATCAGCTAGAAATCCCATGTAATTCATTAAGGAAGAAAATCAGTGTCATACAGATGTAGAGAGACATGAGTTGGTTCTGCAATGTCTCTGAAAGGAATTGAAAAAAAAAAAACTTGTAAAGCAAAATATCAGAGCAGTGCAAAGAACCAAATTATCGACACTGGACTTTACAGAACTACAACTGAGTTTAAGGTCAGAGAGTATCATGAAGTGAAATCTGCATTTTTCTCTTCTTTCCCAGGGACAATCTTCCACTGTGTGACCTCTTAAATCTTCTACACTTCAAAATACTTTCTCTTTTTAAATGATATTTTCTGGGAGCTCTCTCATTTTTTTACTGTTGTATCACCTCCAACAAGGTTCACACTCTGGGCTTGTCCTCTATTATCCTCTAGGGTCTACTCAGATTTCAGCCATCCCAGTGAAGTTTGGACGGAACAGGTGCATCCTGGGGCTCTCCCACCTGCCCCCAAAAGCAGTCCAGGTCCTGTCCCAATCCACTTCATGTTCTTCCTTTGGCAAATAAATCAATAGTGTAACAGAAAACTTGTAACACTGGAGCAAAGCCATCCCCTCCAAAAAGGGCCGTAAGTCCTACCTTCCCTTCACACTATCTTTCCCCTTGCTTTTCTTAGCCAAAAGAAAAAAGAGCATATACCACCCATTTAAAATAATTATCAGGTGACAAACAAGCAGCCCTCAACCCTTTCCAGGCATTTTACTGTAAGAGCCATGAGTTACAGATGAATTGGATCTTTTTTCACTCGGGTTCCTGAACACAGCTGGAAGATGATCTTGTTCTACAGAGTAGATAAGAGTATGGAAATGGTCTTAAAGAAGTTAAAATCTGAATTTCATTGTGAATCTATAAATTGAGATGCTGAAAATCTAGAAGCCATTTGTAAAAATCTTATTTTAGATAGAACTTTATTGTGGGAAGATGAGGCAGATTTGAGGCTGCAGTGATGAGAAAAGGAAACGCTTATAAGCATCCTCAGAGTCATTTTTTGGATTTGAAATTTTTTTCTAGGAAAAGAATGACGATGCCTGGACTGAACATCAAAATATTTTGGGGTGGTTGGTTTTGTTGTTGAGGTTTTTTTCCACTCCTCTCCCACTACTGAGTATAACAGAGCAACAAAATGCTCATCCAAAAAAATTCCAAATCCAGACAGTCTAAACTATCTACTGTGATGCTTTCACATTGTCAGCTTGGACATAAGTCTCTACAGAGCAGAGTTAATGTGACGCTTTACATTCATGGGGACCTAGCTCCTTTGGAGATACCAGCAGTAGTAATTACAGCCCCTGTGCATCCAGAAAGCCTCATGCGGAAAAACTATGTGACCTCAGAGTCAAGCTTCAGCAACTTTTCAGTTCCAATACTTTTTTTTTCCCAAATTCTTTCCATTTTTTCCTCCATTTATCTTCCCACTAATGAAGAAACAGTTTAAGAGAAAAATACATTTTAAGAGAGTAATTACCCAGTTGCAATGGAAAGCAGTTCTGATTTTAAGGTGAGCTTTAGCTGCTATGAGTTGTACTGTGATGATAATTTTGGTGTTTCATGATGCCACCTGCAGTTTGTGTGATAGATGTGATTATGCATTTTGTTTTGATACACTTGAGAGGCACCCTAGAAACATTGTGTGTTTCCTGGCCATAAAACATGACTGCCAATCCTCTCAACCTCCCTGGAATCAAATCAAAACAAGAGACAGAGACCTTTCTATTGCAGAAAAAGACAGTATAAATAGGAAGAAATAAAGACTAATATGTACTGATTCTCATGATATGCAGAATTATTTCTTCCAAGAGTAGTCACCACTTCCCACTCAGAAAGATGCTGGTACCCTATTTTACTTAAGTCATACTTAACTACCAAGTGATCTTTACTGAAATCAGTGGAGTTACTCAAGGAGTAAGAGAAGAGTAATTTTGAGAAAGGATTGCAGAACCCAGTCCACCATTGCTAAATCCTTTGATTTAGCAAAATGTATAAACATTTTTCATCCTTTTCTTTAATCTATTATGTATATTTTCATAAAACTAAGCATACTTTATGATTATTTATATTTTTAAATAACAGAATCCCATAATTCTGTTTGCAACATATATTTATTTAGCTAATAATGATTAAATTTTTATGCTTTACATATAATGAAACATCAGCATAATACTGCAATAAATTTGCCAATATTGAAACCTTAACATGTATATTTGGGAAGTTTAAACAATATCCAGCAGTCTTAAACAATAACAGAAGCATATTCGTACGGGGTAACATTCTCTCTGAGTCCTGTGATAAGGATTTTTCTAGAAAAAAGTAATCCTGCTAGGTCACACCTGATAACATTGAAAAATACTACTTGAAAATCCTCTGGTCACTAATGAAACATTACTGACACATGTAGGGTGTGATTCTAATTTTGATACAGCTATTATGATACTGTCTTTAATAGGTTTTGATTTACAAATATGATCAAGATTCATATCCATATTTAAAATGCAGTTATAAATATTAAATATCAATGAAGTGAAATAAATGAATTGTATTAGGCTGAACAAAAGCTACCAAAGAATTAAGAAGACTCATGCTTAAATCAGTTGAAGGAATTATCTTGCCCTTTCTACCACATCAAATGAAGAAGGGTTCTGGAATACGAGATACAATTTTAAAATAGAGCAAGTTATTCTACTGGTAGGATTCTATAGATTTCAATGGAATTAGGCTGGCTGGGAATTTGTTCTTCTGTGTTGCAGAAGGACTCTGCTTATCTGTTTGGGAGGTGTGAGGGCTCAGTTCTTCATAAGAACTTCAAGTGTAGAAGTGGAGTTATTGCCTGGTTATGGACCACTTTCTGGTTTCAGCTTCTCTCAGGCAATTTCATTTAGTGCTTATATAAGATTTTGGCTGTATGGACAACAGCAATAGCTTAACGCGTTACTACAAACATTGACTGAAATGCAAATGTAAACTACATTTCCATCTCCCTTGCAATTATTTACGAGCCCATCTAATCTAGTCATTAACTCAGTAAGAATGTAAGGGACAGACTCTCAGCTGAGAAGCTGAAGTAGTTCCTTGACTTCAGTGGAACTTGGTTGGCTTAGAGTAACACCGACTCTCTCCTAGACTGATTTTTCAGAAAGCAAACAAAGTAAACAAAATATGCTTTCCAAGTCACAACTCTAAAATATATCCCGTAAATTAATTTTTTTTTCTCCCTCAGGAACTAGAACCTTGAGACTACAAAAATGTCAGCTTTTAACAAATATTAACCTTTTAATTCCAGTCTCTTTCTAGAGGGTGGCTGCTGGGGTGATATGGAATACTGATGGACCATCCATCACAGAGCTTCTGCCTATGGGTCATTGCACAGCCTTAAACAACCACAGAAACCTAAAGATAAATCTTTTGATGAAATACTTCCAATTCTTCAGAGACATTTTGAGCTAATGCCAGTGTTTATCCCAGAGTGGTTTCTCTGCTGTCAGCAGCAGCAGAGAGTGTTTATAATGCAGTTTGCATCAAGACAGAAACACGGTTTCATAGACTGAATTTGGGCAACAGCCAGGGAAAGCACCTGGAGGCTATTTTGTCTGCATTATTCACTGTGCGGAATGCAAGATCAAAAATAAAAGTTCACCAATGAGTGTCCACACACAGAGTACAAGGCTCTTTTTGAGATATTGAAATTTGGAGCAACACATTTATCTCAAGTAAGGATTTCTATTCCGGCATTACCAAAGAGGATAGCCCTAAGCAGCAGCCTTCAGCTTACAATTACACACACGCAGAGGTCTGGAAAAAGATGTGGTTATACAGGGTGTTAAGGTACAAACTCTCTACACAGAAAAGTTTTGCAATGTTCCCAGTCCAGTTTTTTTTAGAGAAAACAGGCACAGTAGGACGAAGTTTGTTTATTACACGACATTTTATCTTCCAAATTCTAATCTCACAATGCCAGTGAAAGATCAAAGGACTTTGGTAGTGTTATGTTCTGCATTTTAGGAATAAATACAAGACGGGTGGAAAAAAAAGATTGAATTAGGCCACTACACTAACTGATGCATCTCGGGGGGGATTTTGTGACAATACAGTGTGGGGATCCTCACTTCATTTGCCTTGCATCTATTTGCAATGGCCACTATGCTTCACCTGGTGGTCCCCAGACTTCTGTGGGACCCTACCATCTGTCCAAAGAAACATTACATTTTGTTCAGGTCTTGGAATGGGTTTTTCCTGTTCTTTTGTTTCAGAAATCCAGGAAACAAAATAAAAAGCAAACATAAATTAAATATAAATAATCCAATACTCACACAAATTTAAAGAAAATGTAGTTTGGAGGACCTGCCAATACATCCCGTCATGGATGCATCTCCTACAACACTCTCACTACAAGAATTCTTTACAACTTCAGTTCTTTTATTTGAGAGCTTGCACATTACTCACAAGAAAAGGTACTTGACAGTTAAATATATTACATACAGAGCCTTTGTACTATGAATCCAAGCCACCCCTTTTTTTTTCCCCCCTCCTCCTTTTTTTTCTTCTCCCTCCCCTTTATCAAACACCACTATTGACTGGGGAGCAAAAGCCCCTAAGATACTAAATCTTCAGACCATGAAGGGAAATGGAATGGTTTTCTAATGGAGTATATCTGAGTGCCTCTGGCTTTTAGAACCTGTCTTTAAAGTCTGCTTACTGAGGCATAGATGACCACTCAAACACAGACAGATTTGTCACTTTGGTTTTCAGGATACCCATCCTGTAAAGACCACAAAGTAATTGCGAGGACTTTAGTGGCTAGACCTTCTCTTGCTATTCATGAGGTTCTTGAATTGGATTTAATTTCATGCCAGATTTGACTCTATCAATGGAAGACCAGCTCAAATGATTTCTTAAGAAATGCCCAAATAACACCAGCCATTGTTACAAATCTTTTTATGCTCCATAATGCAGAGCAAGAAGAGTGTTTTGACAGTAAAAATCGAAGTATAGCTACCATTGTCCCAAGGGCTGCTGCAAATATTTTACAGTGTACAGTTACTAAGGACATACCTTTAATTATATTTCAGCCAATTTATAATCCAGGTTTTTGAACTCATAGAACTACACAAAAGGGCACCAAGCATTATCAAGGTTTTTTTTTTTTCTTTGTCTCAACCTTTTTGTCCAAGACATAATTCTTACGATGTTGTAACTGCTTAGTTCTTCACAAGCTCTTGCACACTTGTTTTCACGCTATTGCAACTAGTAATCTGATTGTGATCTTAGGATCAAAGTTTTAGTGTGTAAATGGCTGACCCAGAACGAGCTAATTTGCAGATGCCCTGGGGATAAAGAGCCCATATCAACTCAGGAACTAGGATGATGGAAGTGAGTTCAAGAATTCACATAGTTACTGTGTTTAATAACAGTGACACATCACAAAGACTTTTCACCAGTAAATTTCAGAGTACTGAAAGCACTTCAGCTCCATTTTACAGGTGGTCAAAATTAAGAGGAAACAGTTTCATAAAGACCTCACAGAAATGCACTAACACAGCTATGAATAAAGCCAAGTTTCCTGATTGCAAACGTTACGACCTGCCCAGTTATCTTGCAAAAGAAAGTGAATATGGCCAGCTGTACTCAGTTCCCACTGAGACAGTGATGGGAGGTGAAAGCCTGGGCATACCCATCTCACTGCAGTCCTTTTATAACTCCCTTTACTAACTATGAGAATTCTGAATTTAAATATAAACGGACTATGTTACCAAAACCTTATGAATTAAGCGGATTTCATCTTCCAGTTCCTTTTCTTACCCAAGCCTCAAAGACCTGGTCAAACCTTTTAGAAGAAAACAAAAACAAAACAAAAAGAAACAAACCCAAAAACACACACACCAAAACTCATACATGGACAGCTAAATGCTAGACTTAGCTAGAAAGCCACTCTTTCTCAACATCCACAGTTAGATTCTCATCTGACTTGATAACTCACTTCCGACACATTCCGATTTTCAGATCTGCTCCCATAAAAATAATGTAAATTGGTTCCATGGATCCAGCTGCAGAGTCCTACTGATTTAAACCACCTCCTCCACAGTAGAAATGTTAATAACCGTGTTCTTTTTGGTTCCTTTCCTGAGACTGGTTAAAACTCTGAAGAACAAACCTGTTTTATGCTAGCTGGAGACTTCACCTTTTGCACCCAATGAAGTGCTGAATCAAACACCAACACCCGCACTTTTCTGTGGTTTCTATAAAAACAGTACAGAGTGTTACTATAGGACAACACTAGGATTTCAATGCCTGAGCTCATAGCTCCCAAAGTATTTGAAACTACCTTTTACTTCATCAAGCCACTCAGACTGTAGGCATGAAACTAACGATGTGGCTGGGCTGCTGTTTATGTCTTAGTTTCACTTGCTGCCACCAGGGAACAGTCAGTGGCTTCTACATTTAGGAGAAATCAAAGAAGCTTCTGTGTTTGACACAGGGTTCGGGTGTGAATTCCCATGCAATGCGCTAGAGATGAGTGATTTCAAACCCACTCAAACTGTAGATTTGGAAACTGTTCTTGAATTCAAAGATTTTTAAAGAAGAGCAGAAAGAGGTGAGAAAAACTAAACTCAAATGAGGGAACAGGAAGTAAAATACATTCAAGAGCAAGCAGAATGGAAACCAGAGAGAATATATGAAAAATAGATCAATGGGAGAATCTAATTTCTTCTCCCTCATGCTAATCCAGCTTTTATACAGAGATGATACCTACACGTCTTTCCTTAACATGAACATCAGAGAAAAGAATGAACTGACCATACAAGTAATACAAAACAAAGTAGTAACTATCCAAAGAAAAAGGGTTAATGAATTTCACCTGGTTTCAAAACTTTAGGACAGCTCAAAAAGTTCAATAAGATTGGAATAACAATAAATTGCAATACTGTATAGGAAGAAATTTCATTCAATAGAAAAGACAGAACAATTCATGTTTAGATTTATGTTTCAATTAACCAGCATTGTAACACAAAGTTACATTTACTTGTAGAGTCCTTATTTCAGCCTGTGAAAGTCTATAATGAAAAATATCTAGGTTTCATCAGTGATGAAGCAAACATAGCTATGAGTCCATTTTAAATACATTTTGGACACACACAGCAGGCTAAGCTTCCAGAAAACATAAAATACGACTGGATGTCTTCATAAAATCTACCTGGTTGTTTTCTTATGAGTCACTATGAGCTTCTATGAAACGAGGGGGGTTTTTTGTTTGTTGTTTTTTAATTAAATAACAGAACAGAATGTTCTCAGTAGTTCTTCCGATAGATGACAATACAACACCAGCAAAACAATTGGATGAAATCAATTCTCCTTGTCTGCTTCAGTCTTACTGGAAAATTAGGGAAAAAAATGAAGACCAAACCATGTGCAAACAAAAAGGTGTCAATTCTCCCCAAAATACTGTATATTGGAATAAAAAGTTAAAGGTTCCCTGCACTGTTTCTACAAAGAGCTGAAGCTACTGCCAAAAATATAGCAAATGCAATTCAAGACAGCTGCATCAAAGAATCTATTATTGGCCTGGGCATACTAGTACACAAAAGCAGAGAAATTACTATTATATAACCATCAAGAAATGGAAAAATTATTATTTTGGTCAGAAACAAATAAAATTCTGATTTATTTAGAGAATACTGGCTGAGATTTTCAACAGAGTGAGATAAAGCTATGTGCCTACATTCCCCTGAATTTTAATAGCATTTAGGTTCCTTTGAGAAGCAAAGACAACACTTTCAATTAAACTATTTTGCATAATGATTTCATGACTTGATCCTGATATGCACCAAGACAATTCCCACTGCATTTAGTGAAAGTTCAGGGTTATCAGCATCTCTCAGCACCTGACCGAAAAGACCCAAACCGTAAAACTTCTCGGTTACCTACTTCATGGATTTAAAACAAAAGCAAAAACCTACCACAAACATCATAAACCGTGAGGTAAATATGTTGTGACATCTTCAATTGGACATTGTGACATTACCAAATAATACACAAGTCAAAAATTAACATATTGTCATTAACTGCTCATCTAATACATGGAGCAACGTACCACATTATGTCTCTGCACCTGTACCAGGGATCCATACATATTGCATTCAGGTATGAGAGCAGCAGGATAATAACCTTGCCTATGGTATAGTAGGATTCTATGTCCAAACTATGCAAAAGTAACATGTTTATTTACCATCCCAAAAAGTAAATATGGTGTGTAGAGTTGTATTATTTTCACATGGACCAGCATTCTGTAGTATGTTACTGTCAATTCCCTTTAAATCCTAGAAATAAGATACGATTAAGGGACATAAAATTACCACCTGCCACTCAGCCTAGTTGTTAGCTCACCCATGATGACATTATGGTTGTAATACAAGAATCCTACAAAAACAGTATTACTTCAGCAGCACCTGAATTTAAACAGTTTTTGAAGCACCCGAGTATAGATACTGGTAGCATGTTTTAAAGAGCTTTCTTAACTATTTACTGTATCTAAAGCAGTTCAAGCTCTCAAATGAAAGTCTCTGTAATACCCTCCCATCCAGGTGGATACCAGGTGATCTCAAACTCCTAGTGAGATGAGCAAAAGCTGTGTTTGCAACACATGTCACTGGAAGCTCTTGGTCCTTTGCTGACTCACTGTCAGCCATTTTTGCAGTACTAGAAACATCTCATTCAAAGCACGCCTCAGAGAAGGTTTAAATAGCTATAGCAGAAAGTCTTCACAATGTTTTAGATTTCTAAATTCAGTGAAACAGTAGCTGTTCTCCTTAGTCATTAGTTATTTCCATTTAGCATGACTCCTCTTATACACAAAAGCTGGATTTCCAGAGGGAATACCAATATAATGGCCAAGCCAGATACCAGAACATGATAACTGAAATAAAAATCAATACTGAGCCATATAGATCCTAAAGTACACTGAAAATAAAATTGGTTTCCACTGTAAATGTGATTTAAAAATCTAACATATTCAATACATTACATATTGATTATTTTAGCAGTACTTCTGAAGGCTAATAGATACAATGTGTACTAGCTTCAGTGTACTGGAGTACAAAAAAACTGCTTTTGTTGTCCTAGCAACAGCCAGGAAAAAATGATCTCACAAATCAAACTCAACGGAAATGCAGTGCTTTACTGAAATAGACAACTAAATGATTTTAAAATATGGCAACTTAAAAATATATTTTAGGAGCTTGAACCTAGCCTTTTCAAACTGAGGTTGTTCTAAGGAGCAGATAGGGTGGGAAGAGTGAACCCACATTTTAATGAAGAATAATAAGTACAAAACTAAATTGCCAGACTGGAATATTTTGCGTATTTATCTGCTCAGTTTCCTTTGGCTACCATTGTCTACGGAGTAGGGAATTCCCATCTCCTTTTGTGACCAGGGAATCATACAGGAGGCTTGTTTTATAAAGAGGTATGAAAGCAAATCTAAAGAGGTATGAAAGCAAATCTAAAGAGGTACTTTTATCAGCGCTGCAGTCTCAAGAAAGCACTACGAGGGCCAGAGAGGAAGACTGGATCCATTCGCCATTTAATAGAACAAGGGACAATCAAGTGTGTCACGTTTCTTGGAGACACTCTCACTTTCTCTGATGTACAGAAAGGGAACTAGAGGATGTTACTCCACACCCCCACTCAACCCCCTTATTGTTTCGTGATGCTGTGTGCTCTGAACATTCCACTGACCTCCATTCACTTAGCACTTAACTGCAGAATAAGATTTGTCTCCCTGATCTGGGTCCTACTGTAATCAATGAATGGAAGAAGAGTGTTTCCATTTACATTAAAGGGTCTTATACTATGTTTATTTTATGAGCATCTTCAACAAGAATCCTCAAAGGAAAAGAGAAAGAGAATAGCTAAGTAAATTTCAAGATCCATATGAAATCAGAATGAACTAGGGAACAAAAATAAATCATGATAGGTCCTGAAAAAAATGGGAGAAATAGGTTTACCAGATTTATGGTAAATTGTACTTCCATGTAGTCTCATAAACGTTTATGGTGGATTGTGTAATGACATACAATTAACACTTCTAAAAAAGATTTACTGTTCAGCCAAATCAGGAAAAAGTTCATAGGAAATAATACTTGAGTATCCAGTATGCTCAGAGTGAAGTCAGATATGAGAAAATAATGAGTATTTCTGAGGTATCTTAAAGCTGATAAACACTTACCATTTCATCAATATAATGTCTGTATGTACAATTGCTAGAGGGAAATGATCACAAAGAGGACTAAAATATATTTTTAATGAAGTTCTGGTAACTACTTCCATATAATTATAAAAAAAATACAAACAGGATTTTTTTGTAGCTTCTTAGAGTTAAAACACCATTTAGAAAATCATAGAAGTCAGGAGAGTCTGAAATAGATTAACTCCCAGTAGAGTCTCACGTAATTATAAGTTTACCACATATCTGGTTAAAGAAAGTATACTGTATACACATTTTAATACATCATTGCAAGGGAATTTTGACAACCTGGGGGCATGATGTGCTCAGAAAATGAAAAAAAATATTTCTAGAATATTGGAATAAGTAAGTAGCATCAATAGCACACATTCTACTTCCTGGAGAAGATACTAGTCAGATGTAGCTATCCTTTCGATATACTTTTTTAGACTTTTTAGAAATGTTTAGTTTTGCCCTGCCTTTGCCACACAGAAATTAATGGGTCTGGGTTTTGTGCTTTTTATTTTATTTCATTGACCAATGGTGGATTTTTTCTGAGATCCTGGTGTTAAGTTTGTTTATATATTGCTTATATTGTTCATTATGCATTATCATCATCATATATGGTGTATCCACTTATAGTAGTGGCCTCCCTTTATGATGCAAGTTTGTTTTATTCTGTTGTCTTGTATGAACAGCAGATTCCTTAATTACATGTCTAAACAATGTGAACTACCAACAATTTTGTTTAGATCTAACCTTAAAAGTATAAG
>NW_010143646.1:193870-205337 GCF_000699245.1 Pterocles gutturalis | reverse complement strand
GTTTTTTCGGGGGGGGGGGGGGGGGAGTGTTTTTCTCAGAAAGCTTTTGAAGTTTTTCCTGGTTTTTTTTGTTTGGTGTTGCTTTCGTTTTGTTTTTTTTTTTAAACATTGAACTAAAACTGAACACCCATGTGCAACTTCCCCAGCTGCTGCACTGGAATCTCAATGGCACTGATCCAAGAAAGTACAGAATATAAACTTGACAAGGCATGCTTGAAGTTGCAAGAAGAACATAGCTAGTGAGATACTAAAATATCAACGCTGTACTTTTTCCAATGTCACGGGAATGATCCGTCATCTATGAATTCCCAGATACTAAGAAATTCAGCATTAACTATTTTAGTGTTAATGTGCAAGAGTTGGGGAGATGGAATGGATGATCACGCAAAAAAATTATTTTGTCCACAAACAGCAAGAGTAATTTAATGTGACCCATATTCCGGCAGAGAAACATCCCTGTGTAATGCAGAATACTATTATCAAGCAAATTGTGACTCTCTGTCTCAACCTAATCTCTGAGTCATGTCACCTCTGAGAAACCTCAGCTGAGCAAAGCTTTATTTTGTTTTGCAGCTCCAGATTCAGCTTCATGTTAACATGGCAGGCAAAGAAAGAAAAATGCCAATGAAATGCTGAAACTTAACTGTAAAAATACATATACCATTCTTTCACTCAGCAATATGTATTTTCAGTTGGATTATGGCTATACCCTATGGATGTCACTTTGGAAATACAACTGAAATGCAACAAGATTTTGCTAATGGCTTGTTCACATAGGAAAGTTGTATGAAAGTTGAAGTGTGCAAAATAAAAATACTCTGTAAAGAAATGAAACTGGCTCTTCACTTGTGAGCATCCCTATTCAATACAAAAGGGGCCTCATTCTCACTTAGCTAGTAATGGGTTAGAGGTGATTTAAGCTTAAAAATAAATATCCACAAGAGAGATACACTGTAATAATAGAGATAATGGTCAATGCCAATATTATTATATGAGTACAATGGAAAAAAAATTAAAAACCCCTGCTGAAGAAGCCTGCTGTACCACTGGACGTAAGAAATACACTGAGGCGTATTTGCTAGACAGTAGCAGCTAGCTCTTCAGAGAGTACACCACTGTCAGTTTTTGAAAAAGTCATTTCTGACACCAAGGCTTTCCTGGCTTGTACTTAGCAGCAGCTCTATGATATTTCTATAGAATTCCTCCCTCACACATTGTCTTTGTTTTTCACTAGTGCCATTAGCTATTAGACACGAAGAGAAGAGACTGCAGTACACAAACTCTCCATTTAAGCACACTTACCCAGAAGGGAACATGGTGGGGGAAAGTGAGAGATTTAAAATAAACAAACAAAAACCAGACACTTTAAAAAGCATTCAAAAATAGAAGAACTACTGCAAGGAGGAAGTCAAAGAAAGCTCATGTACAAAGTACCCTTCTCCACCCAGAGAGCAAGTCTTCCTAACTCCAGAGAAACAGAAGTAAATCCATCCCCACTTAGCCCAGAGTCACGGGAACTGAAGAGACCCTTCCAAGGTTCAAGAGAAGAGATGGGCCCATCCCCAGAGGCACCAGCCAAGCCTGGTGTTGTCTTGATATCTCTGCCATATCATTTCAAGTATCAGTTACTTCTGCACAGGCAGACAGTCGAATGTAAAGAGGCAACTGTTCAGCAGTACTAATTCATCTGAAAAATGAAAGACAGAAATAGATTTTGCATTAAAGGGAGCAAGATACATCTCTTTTTCTCAATTCCATTCTGTGGGGCACCCCCCACCTCCAAATTCTTGGGATCCTAATCTAGTTCTTTTCAAAGTCAATGGAAAGACTCTCACTGACATCAACCATCTACACATTAAGCCTTTAGGTCCACAGACGTGTTCCCTGCCCAATATTAGGGGACACAAACTCTCGATGAGATAGCACAAGGAAGTCAGTATTTCTTGAAAGTCAGTATGTGCATTTGACAGGCATCTTAAGACACTTGAAATAATTATAGAGCTCATTTAAACCAAATTAGAATACTCCAGTGAGTAGAAAGTCACCAGTCTCTTCTTAAACATACCAAAAAAGAGAGCCTAATGATGAAAGCCAGAAAAAATGAAAAGTTTGAGGTAACTTTCCCCTCTGCTTTGAGCATCTATAACACAAAGGCCTAGATCAGACAGAGCTCACATACTTGGAGCTGTTGACATGCAGAAACATAGGATTTCACAGCCTCCAAAGTGATAAAAGAGTAAGGTGCATGCTTTGTCCATGTTAGTTTAAAACTAACTATCTCCTCAGTCTAGTTTAGGCACAGTATTGCATCAGCTGAAGAAAACATTTTATGGAGGACTTCAGTAGGGAACTTGACCTAACTCAATGTAATTGGCTTCATCCTCTCTAGAGTCAGAGAAAACCCGATTGTCAACTGACAGGTGTCACTTTCAAGTCTCAGTTATTTATTCTCTCAAAGATTTTCTTGGTTAGGAAGGAAAAATATCAAGACAGACAAAAAAAAAAAAAAAAAAAAGACACTGAAACCGTGTAAAACCCAGGAAAAGAGAAACAGCTGCTCTTGGTTTGGTCTGGCACGTTCTCTACCACTGGCAGCTGCTGGACCTGCTGTGCTGCTTTGCTCAGCAAAACCAGGATACCTGTATAACAGAACAGAAATAAGTTCACAGAAGTGAAACAATCAGCCTCACTGGAATGCTCAAATCTGCTCCAAGCACATGCAACACGATGTCAGCACAAAAAAACCACGCAGGCGGGGAGAAAGGAAGCAAAGGTGTATAAGGAGAACAGCAAAAGGTATTCAGCACATCAAAAGAACCTGCACTACAGCCTTGCGTTACAGACAATGAAGAGGCTCCTATGATACAGTGACTAATATAGCTTCATAACCCCCTAATGCCTTTTATTCATTTGATATGTCGTCAGTAATCTGGGACAGCCTGGCAGTATCAGCAAGACAGCAAACTCAATTTATGTCTTTCATAGTTCTTACACTGTAAAACAAATATCTGGTTCAGCTGTGATTTGAAAGAGAACTGTTCCTTGCTTTAAGCCTTGAAGTCCACTCTAGATGAAGGAGAGCTCTTGTTAAATCTTTATTCATTCTCAGGAAGACAGTCTTAATTGAGCTGGAAATGAGCAATTTTGAAACACCAAGGTATATATGTTGCATAAACATGCAAACAAAGTAGCAGAAAACACAGCCTGTATATGCAATAAATTATTTGCTCAGTTGTATTCTTTTTTTTTTTTTTTTGTATTGTACAAATCCTCCTTGAATACCTGGAACACGGATTGCAATTTGCTAATCCCACTAGTAGAGCACCCAACATGACCACAAAGACGACATGTAAGTGGTATTTAAATAAACCGGTTTACAGCATATTTCACATTGATCTCAATCACCAGGTCCTGCTTTGTTTGATTAGATAGCTGCATTTTGAGACAGTTTAAGCCCCATTGTTGTCCTTACTTTTGCAATTGTCTCCAATGCAGAGCCACCAGTTTTCATCCAAAACTTAACTGAGAAACCCTAGAATGCCATCTCTGTCTGTCCAAAATTAAGCAATATGCATGGTATGGAGAGGGATATGTGTGCACATACGCTGTGTGTTGGAGAGACAGATGAAGTACAGAAAACCATCACAACAAGCAGAAAGCTACAATGCAACATACGATTGATCAAGGAGATTTAAACACCAAAGCAAGAATAAAAGTTCCAGTGTAACATGTAGGGGGCCAATACCAGTTAGGACAGACTAATGAATACAGACAGATATACAGTTCTTTCCAAATAATCAGCTCATTTCCACTAGCATTGTTTCATTACAGCATCACAATTAAAGCAAATAGAGAGAGATCCCCAGATCAGCTCCACAGGAACCAAATAGACTATATAAATGTGCATAAAAGATGAGAAAATAGTGTATTCAGCAATGAAATTCTGGCAGCACTCAGTGCTTAGCTAGCTGTTTGCAGAGTTTGATATTTGCAATAATGAAGAAATAAATAATTAAGTCAACTAGCCATGTTAAAATTGTTTAGAGACATTCACTAGAGTACACCTGTCCAAAATGCAACGTATTGCTGCATTGTCAACAAACAAATCAAGAGAATTCAAGAAGAGAAGTAAATCCTGCTTTTACCCATTTTAGAATGCAATGTTGTCAAGAATGCAGAAAACTACGGGTTTCAGGAAAGTGTATAAAATAGCCTAAGCCATTACAAAACATTGGTCAAAATATAATTGCTGCTGATTTGACAATTTTTAGACAGACATAACTCCATCGCCTTCTGTGACATAGCTTTCTTTAATTGAACAAGACTGGAGCAGTAACCAATCACTTTTTCCTACCTTCACTTCTTCAACACAGCCAGACTGACTTGCCTTCAGTAGAGATGTTCTTGACTTTAAATCAGCTGACAAGACAGGAGGGGAGTCAGGTCCGGCTGAGTGAATTCTGGAACAGATGGATTTAAAAATACTTTAACTCACCGCCCACTCATCCTATATCATCAACTACAATCTCATCAGCACTTGACGCCACTAGTATATCATGAAGGACAAAATGTTGCATATATTCACAGGTATTGCAGGTTGTTTTTTATATCTGGCTAAACGGCAGGCTGATTCTAGGGAACTGTGAGAAGTGTTGTATATTCTCTCAGAGGATAGTTATAAGTACTTAAGTGAAACCGGGGTTACTGCAAGGACCAGTGACAAATGTTACAAACGTACATTCTGGTACTCCTTCATCCTGCTGTTAGTGCTGCAGCAGAAAGCTAATGGCTTCAGAAACAAACATACAATTTACAACGCATAGTGTGAACAACTGATGCAGACCTTTCTTCTGCTGTTGCAGTATGACCAAACTGAATCAGAAGGACAGAGGAAATAAACGTATCAGGATACAGAATGTAGTTCACCCTGTCTACAGGAGGAATTAAAAGACACAAACTTAAAACAAGCTTTCCATTGTGATTTAACTCTTATAACTGGTGGTTTCTGTAACAATGTATTATTCCATAACACTATGGGTATACCAGTGCTTCACAAGGGAGGACATATACTTTATATTACAGACAAGGAAGTGAAATAAGAGGGGCTACTTTCCCAAAGAAAATGGCAACATGGGAAGCAGAATTCAGGTCTCCAGCACACAATCCTCTCTTCCATGTTCCCCCTATAGTGCCATGATGAAACTGTGCATTCCACTGAAAATGCATCTTTTCACAAGGAGTAGGATTTTATAATTGCAGCCTAGCTGATATAGCTGCATCAAGGAATACACAACTATTTGCTTGGTTATTTCAAGCTCTGCACCAAATCTTTACTATAGCAAACTCTTTTTTATATCATTAAGAAATCGCAATATATATTTCATTCTTCCTACCCAGGCAAAGTGAAGTGGAGGAATACAAGTTCCATCCCACAACACCATTTTTTTTTATACTGCAAGAACGGGAGATGCCAGTAATTTACTATTAATAAAAATAATCTGCAAATTACATCTCCAAGGAAGAGATTCATATGTCTCCAAAAGACTCAATGGAAACTGCTCCTAGAGTCCTAGAGAATATTCTAGCTCCAAGTTACTTTCTGCCCCGCCCCCCCCAGAGGCAGTGAACAAATTCCACCAACCTCAGTGAGAGGCTTGGACCTCAGTAAAATAGCAAGATGTGCTACATACAGCATGGCCTTGCTCCTTCAGCAACATACTCATTGTGCACTCTTCTCACATTTGCCTCTCATTCCATGTCAATGGGGAAAAAAAAAAAAAAAAAAAGGAGGGGGAAAAGAGACACTAAGGCTCTAGAGAACATGGGTGATTACTGCTTTCATTAAGCAAAACAGTAAAACACCATTGACCTTTGAAGAAAGCAGTAAAATGTCAAACTTAGCTCTTTTACTTTCTGTGAAAAAAAAATAAAATCTTTTCTTCACAGCGTTGTCCTTTCTTTGTTGTAACACATTAAACCATAATCAGTTCCCAGTATGCCTAGCCTCCACTGAACATCCACTGGAAAAATCCATAGAACAGATATATACTTTTCACTCCTCTTTATTAACTTGGCCCCCATCAGGGAAAAAGTAAATGCTGCTTTATTGTTCTCTTGACTTCTGAGGTTACTTGCATGTTCAAAGTTAAGCAGGTGCTTGCACAGCCAACTGAATAGCCCTAATTCCTCCCACTTCCCTTCTCTTTACACATACAGACCTGGTGTTGAGCTTGTGTAGAACAACTCCACTGTAGACACCTGCATTCCCTGGAGTAAAAGGTGTTTTTCCAGAATGGAGTATTCTGCTTGGGGAACCACACTTTTCCCCCACTGCCCAATTGTTCTTCTTAGCAGCTTCCTCTCTCATTAGGGCAGCTGTGATCAATACAGGTTTTCTAGGTTAAGAAAAGAGGAAAATTCCTTTAGTGCTAAATGAGTCAAGGATACACACATTGTTTACATATTGCTCAAAACCAGTATTTGTCTTGAAGTTATAATTGTCAGACATACAGTCGTCCTTGGGATCAAAGTCTAAATGAGAATCACTTTCTGTTTCAACTAGCCCCAAAGAGCTAAGTGACTATAAGATTATTCCCCTTCTACATTATATTTATTATTCTCCAAACAATAATTATTTTTTTTATTACACTGCTGTATTGGGTTTCTCTGACTTGTTATACAGGAGAGAAATAATAATCTTAGAATTTAGGATCTCCTTCTTAAAGGAGCAGAAATAGTGTTAAGCAAAATATTCCCTTGAATGGCTATTCTGTTTTTTTCTAGGAATTACTGACATTACATGCAACTCATTATTCTTAGTATTTAGTGAGACAGTGGATGAAGAAACAAATTTTCATCAGTGTCAATCAATCAATCATACATTATTTCCAATAGAATGACATGCCAAATTCCTAACATTCTAATGAAAGATGCTAATAAATGATGATCTGTCAACTCGATTGCATACTGCAGCCTTTATACAAAGCAACTGCTTTGTAGGCCCTTTGTAGATAAAGGGCAAAAACTCCAGAGATGAAATTGACATTAAAGTGTGAAATTAAATCCATGAAAAGAAGATCCAGAATGAAGGAAGCACACACACAAAAAATTAACCCATAGCGAGACTTAAAGTCCCTCCAAAACTGTACAGTGGTGAATGAGTCAGCAGAAATAATACCTAACACAGACTAGTCCTCGACAAAAAGAATGGACTGAGTTGAGACTAGAAAGAGCTCCCCCACAGTAATATTTAATTTCAAAGAAACTGGGGATTGATCCATTTTTAAAGATTTTTTAAATTTACATTTGTGAAAATTAATAAGAAATATCAGTGTAATGCCTACTTTGGGGACATGTTTGATTTTGGACTGGTCAGTTGCCCTGTGGATCTCCCTCTGGCAACTGGGGTGAGTCATTGTTCAAAACCACAGTCTGCATTCATCTTTTAAAAACAACCCCAGAATACTCTGCTGCAGGACCCCCAAAATGTTGTAGAAAGCCAGAAACCACCGAATGTTTACCTGAAAGGCAGCTCGGTTTAGGTGCATGGCTTGGAAACATAGGACTGGGAGAAAAGATGATCGATCTATGCCCCATCAAAATCCACAGCTAAAAAAATATCATCTCAGGGGCCCCTGAAAATTTCAAAGGGCACAAGTAAAGGCATTGTGGGTAGTCACCAACAAATTACTTCACAGGCTTACTGAACTGTTTGTTCAAGTAGCACCGGGATGCAATTGTGGCACTTTATCCCAGTGTAAAATAACTCAATTTTATCTTAACATTCATACTAATCTTTTATTGCCATTTTTTGCAGTTCTGCAGTTGTCCCTTCTTTGGGTAGGGGACTGACAGACTGAGCACAACACGCAGGAGAAGTCAAAGCTGTGGGACTTCTCCCTACACCTAAGAGGGGGGTGTTACATAATCAGAAAGGGCTTGTACCACTCTGGTGTTTCTTGCAGTAATTTCTTTCTCTTACAGTTTCAATTTCCACTGTTCTAACTATCCGCAGTGAAAAATTATATCCTTACTCACATTCTCACTTCTCCAAGGACACACTTTCCAGCCACATATGCCAAGTGCCCACCAGTTCTTGGCATATAGTAGCATGCCAAACTACACAGTGGCACAATCCAGAATTTTTGATGAAAGGAATTGGCCAGGTGTGAGGAAATAACATACTGCTCTTTTCTAGCCAGCAGAGGCTGGGTTGAAACTACGACTCAAACCCCACTGCCAAGGGCTCAAGGTTACTGCTTAATTCTTCCCATAGCTCAGAAAAGTTAACCATTACAGTAAAAATTAGTGAGACCACTTTGACACCTGATTATTCCTATTTTATTGAGAAGAAACCCCATTTCTGAAGGGTTTCCTTAGGACTGTGTGCAGAGACTTTCAATGAGATACTAATAGCACAATTCTATTTTATAATCTGTTTCACCATGCGGCAGATACAGAGTAATACACTGTATAAAAACAATGACCTAGTAGTTTGGCTGCTTACATCTTCCCTTATAATCCCAGATACATTCATTATATTTGATCCAGAAACTAAGGAAATGCTTGAAAAATACCTCAGAATGATCAAAATCAGTCAAGGCAAAGATATATCCAATAGAGACCAATGATGCACAGAAAATAAATCACTGCCCATCCCTTATCTTGTCTTATACATGAATTGTGAACTCTAGTGACTCTTTTTTCTTTTCAATTTGTACAAGGAGTAGTTATAAGACTAATAGTATTTTTTAATGTACATTACTAGCATAATACTCTCAAAGCTTTTACTTATCTTTTTCTTATCGTCATCCGATTCTGCTTTTAAACAGATATATCCTTTAAGGAATGACCTTGCTAGTAATTCGTTTTTGTACTATATTGGTTAATGCTAAATCACCACAGAACACGTTAGGGGCAGCTGCAATATTTTGTTCTGTTTCAGTGGTTTATTATAAGCAGTGAGGTTACAATAACCCTCCAGTACATCAACATCTAGAAACCAGATAACGAACAGTTCATCAGAGATCATTTTTGTACTGGAACCCTGAAAGCTATGATTAGCAGACAGATACTGCAAATAAAACATTAAATGAAAAATGTGATTTCATTGCACCTATAAGTTCCTTACTTCAACTTTTGCATTATTCAGCACAAAATATAATTCAACTGGATATATTTAAAATAAGCGAAATCAGTGGATAGATTCAGTAGATTAGCAGCTGAGACACTACTTTCACTTTCAACTTCCACTTCCTAAAAAATTAAGATGGAGACTGACTTGTGTATTCTCTCCACAGAATGAAGAAGAGTATTATAGAATGTATTTGCCAAAAGAATAAATCATGACTGACAAAAAGAAATTTGTTAATACAATGGTTTGAGGCAGTTGACAGAAATTTTTGTCAACAGCCTAGATTAAGGGATTCAAAAAATGAAATTTGCAGATGGAAAAGCTTTGATGTTTCTGATGAAAAGTATTTTGTTGACAGAACGGATCAGAGGGAAAAAATGCATTTTCTCAACAGAAGGGTTTTAGCTCTTTGACAAAATATATTTCATCCCCAGATGTTTTGGCTGAGTCAATTATTCTCCATGTCTGCCATTAACCAATCACTTTGCTATCCACTGAAAGATTTCTTTAGTAGCAGCTCTATGGAAGCAACTGGGGGTATTACATATACCACTAAAATTAATCACATTGAATCATTAGTTATGATGCTGTAGCCAGTCCAGTACTCATCAAATGCCAACTGAGCTGAAGATACAACTTGGTTTTGGGTTAGGGTTTTTTCCCCAACTTATATTTCATTTATGCATACTGCTTATTCTAATATCCTTTCTATTTTCCTTGAAGAAAATTTTATGAGAACTGCCTTTAATTTAAAGCTTCAGTTCTATAAAAGGCACCCGTATACAAAAAGGAAAGGGGCTAGCTTGTGCTCCTGACATATTTTAAGCAAGCAATAATGTTAAGTAGCTACATGATAATCTTCCTGAAGTTAACTCACATGTGTGTTGTTATCAGTTCTTATGAGTTTGTAAGATGCTGTGACCACATTCAGAGGTGCATTCTGCAGCCAGGTCCCAGGCTGGCTTGCCTGAGGTCACCAGCAAACACCCACACAGACTTAGACCTATAAGATACTGGCATACATATCCCAAGGTCATTCAGGACAAAGTCCCACACCTGCACAAGTGAGTACCTCGGCAAGAGGGAGTGTGGATTATTTTCTTCCTCGTGAGCTGCCTTTCTTTAGAAATATGAAGGTGGCTGGTGACAATAGCAAAATGCGAGCTATTCACCTGACTATGAAGATGCAGTTGGGAGAAACAGTAGAAAGATGAAAATAAATACAACAGGCTCAGAAGAAACAGCCGCATCACTGTCAAACAGTAGGGCATGACTCCAGCTGGGTGTTGCATAAGCTAAAGTTTCTGACTGCAAACTTTTAAGAGTGAGATCACAGAATGAGGAAAAGCACAATAGGTGGGAAAACACTGAACCAGACCACAATAGACTTGGTGGAATCTGAAAGACCATTATCAGGAGGAAGAGGTAGAGGTCCCTTAGATCCCTTACCCCACAAACGTGACCTAGCCAGACCTCTGTCATCCACTTAACTTAGGGTTTCTTTGTATAAATGGGTAACCAAGTGTTTTGTTAGGGAAAAGCAAACAAAAATCATTAAAAACCCACACAGAAAAGATCAACTATAAACTAGTTCCAAGAGGTTATGCTTTTGTGTTTCCCATTGTTTGAAGAGTAATCCAGGACCTTCTTCTAGGATACCATATCTTATCTCACAGCTTTGTGCAAGGATGAATCATGGTTTATTTTGGAAAAACTACACCTGTAAGACCAAGCCTTTAGAGATCTTACTGAAACCTGAATAAGGGAAAGTAACGAGCATGGTAAGGAGAAGAGATGGCAAAGTTCCTGCTGGAAATAGACAAAACCATGCAGCACTGGTCAAGTGCTGTGTGGCATGACTGCCGCAAACTGAAACCTAACTCTAAATAGTTATTAGCAGCAAAAGCACATACTGCCAACTTCGCTAATACAGGTTCCTGAAGCACTCTTGATTCTGGGTTTAGCCTCTTTTTAATATGCAATCCCTCTGTGTTCCTACAAATGGGTTTAATCAGACTCCGAGGAGGACTACATATTCCACTCCAAATATTTTGCAGAGTTGATTGTGTACCGTTTTCTGAACAAAACTGCCTGCTTTATTGTCACTGTCATTCCAGTGCTTCACCATATTCCCACTGGCTTTAGGGAACTGAAGATTCCTGAAGAATTCCAAAAGAACTATGGTTCTGTGCAAAGGACAGCCAGGCTGCTGAAGCAAAATTGCCTCCTACACGGTAACTACATAAAATGTAATTATCTGCTAGGATAGTCCTCTTTTGTAATCTGAGTCCTTATAGTTAATTAAACAGAGGTTAATATGCTTTTTCCTCCTAT
>NW_010143646.1:192967-193847 GCF_000699245.1 Pterocles gutturalis | reverse complement strand
TCCCCGGTCACTGGAAGAGTGGGGGTTAATTCATATCGACACAGTCAGTCAGCACTGAACCCAGTACTCTTAAGTTACCTTTTTAGCATCAAGTAGTAAAAACATTTTTTTTCTAATGGGCTCATTTCCCAATGCTATTTCAAAATATTTCTTGATATAAAACTTTCTAGATAAACACCAAAGCTGTTGATAGCAAAGTTATTGCACCTGCACATTTTAATTGGCTAGGGAGGCATATCTTCATAATTGGTATTTGCTAGCTTTCAAACAGAGGACTTTTCAGTGCGATGAACTTGGGAATTAATGCACACTAAAAATGCAAACATTCTATGAAGTGAAATGTAGACAGAAGTGATTAGGCAGTTGGGCTCAGCCCATGTTGGTGTAGAGGAGTATATTTATAGCAGGGGTAAAACAGTCCTTACTGTTTCCAACTCTACCACAGCAAACACGTGCATGATTCAGAGAAAATACAAATTATTAGTTGGCCATGTAAGAACACAGTCCACACAAGAAAACTATTTTTATCCTGTCCATAAATTTGCAGTTTGGGGAGGTAAGTGTATTCACAGAATAGCAAGAGTATCCCGACTACAGATTTTAAAGTGTGGTGTATAAAGACTGATTGATTGTGGTGAGAGCCCAAGTCAGAGATGTGAGGGAGATGTGTCCAGACCTCTTCATTTCAGTGAGGTTCCTGAAGAAGGCCAGAAGGGTTTTAAACTGAAAGACCACTCATTAGAGTGGAAGCACTTTCAGAAATCTAGCCAAGGGCTTGATACTTCTTCAAAATAAACCATAATTCTAAATTTACAGATTATCCAGTATTCATGGATATCAACCACCTGATGCCATGATTTCAAGCCATCTTACACTGATC
>NW_010143646.1:190365-192936 GCF_000699245.1 Pterocles gutturalis | reverse complement strand
CCTGCTGAATTCAAACAAAGCAGACTAATTTTACTCCTTTTGGATTCCAGTAATGAACCCTTTTAAAAAAAATAACACCTTTAAAAGATTTGTTTCAAATGTTATTGCTTCATAATTTGGTTCTTCTTTTTCCCATTTTCTCTAATAGTGCACAATGAAAATAAAGTCATCTATGAAACTATCAGGTTAAGTATTTTAACAACTCCAGCCGTAAATATGCAATATACAGCTACAATTCTGAATATCAGAAATAAATTGCTGTCTGTTTCATAATGATTTGATTGCGAAAATATCCCCAAAAGTTTCAGGTTATATTCACTCACAGTTTAACAACATTAGAAATAGCTTCCCTTTCTACTAGAGCAAAACTCTGCCGTTAGATTTGATCAACAAGACATATAACCAGAAACAGAATAATGACAAAAATATAACAAGATATTAGCTATCCCTCATGTTATCTGTGCACTGCCTTGGTCATCTTAACACGTCTCTGAATACAAACCCCTTTCACAGAATATCTCTGCAGGATTTCCTGTGCACTGGCGTTTTTTTGGTAGCTCTTGCCTAACACTTTAGAAGACTATTCACTTCAAATAAATTATTTCTCAAATTCAATTACATAAGAGATATGTTAATACCTAATTAGTTGACACTTGTATGTCATATAATGTAGCTACACTACTCAAAGTCAGGATAAAGCAAACTTATCTCAATGAACACATTTGCATTTCATAGTATAACATATTACTTTGTGATATAAACAGACAAATGGGATAACACAGGAGACATTTATTATTACAAAGCAGCTGATGATGGACATGTATATTTAAAGAAAACACTCTGACAACCAATCAGTAGCCGTTAAGCAATCTCATTTGTGTTAAGTAGGTCACAGCTTCCACTGCAGAAAATCTAGAATCATACAATAAGAGAGAAAATATATCACTCAGCAAGTTCCCCATCTAAAACTGTGTTCTTCCACCTGTGGTCTACTGACTGATTGCAAATCTTTCTAAACACACCAAATCACTGTCACTACACAAGAAAACCTAATAAATAAATGGGATGTAATAGCTACTAAATGAGCAGTAAACCTTAGTGCCCTTCTTCCACTGCTGTAAATGAAAATCAGGGTGGCAACATTCCACAAGTTAGTCCACGATTTTTTTTTTTTTTTCCTGTTCCAAGAGATCAGGGCAGGGGAGATGACACAGGGGAGAGAAGGAGAGAGAAAAAAAAAAAAAAAAAAGACGACTGTTCAGAAAGAATGAAGAAGAAATGATCCAGCACATCAGGACACCTAACTTAGTTGATAAGGTTGCACTCAAATGTGCTTTTAATAGAAAAAAGCCTGGTCTCCTGCTCTTACTTGAAAAGTGTTTTGTCAGAGTAGCAGAGCTTACTTAAATTATAATTGATAATATACCCTTGGACTTACACAGAGCTTTACAAAGCAGAGAAATATCACCATTCTCACTTTATAGAAAGGTGCAGACAGGCAAAATAATATTTTTATTTTTTTAAAGGTCATTAGGAAGCCCAGAACTGAATTGTGCAAGAACTCCAATTTTCCAAATTGACTAAGGTCCATGTTGCCCCGCTTTGTCTCTCCACTCATCAAATTCCCACTCTGCACTGAGATTTTTGTGTATCTGGTCTTTCTCACTTGTATCACACAGGCTGTCAGATTTTCAGCCAAGATCAAGACCATATCAGATTACAGAACTGAAAAGCATTTTCTGATGGTGCAGCCAACATGAAGCACAGGTGAACCCACCAGACAGAATCCGTGCCCTATAAAAAGCAAGAATTTATGTCACGCTCAAATCAGTGTTTTACAGTAATCATAAATATCTGCAGCTCATGTTATATTTTCAGCTTTTCTTTCAGAGATTAACACACACATTTTGCATATAAGATTTATGCAACATAAGGATAACTAGATATTTAAGATCACAGTTTAAGCCCCTAGCCACAAAGTTTGGACTAAATAGCCTAGAAGTGCTGAAATGTTTAAGGAGGATTTGGGAGGGAGTCCTGGGGAGTGGAAGAGCAAAAATAGTGTATCCAAGAGCCAGAAGTGTCCAAAACTGTTACTGTCCTAACCTAAATTAGGACATGGAAGTGCCTTGATTTTCATTATAAGGTGTGTAAAACTTATGTTAGCAATAAAAAAAGATTAACTTCGCATGATCAGAGTCTTCCAGGAAGAGTCCTCACCAAGTTGGACCTGGTGCCAAGCCCAGCTTGCAGAATCTGTTTTCTCTAGGACCACAGAAAAGAACCCATGTATGAAGGACAGAAAGCCAAGGTGAAGGTAATTCAAACGGGCACAACTTACATTTGATCCCTCCTTTAAACGTATCTTAACTTTAGTGTGCCAATATAAGAACATTAATTCCTCATAAACAACTTGTTAGGTGAGGTCTTAAGAAGCACACAGCAGTGGCCTCATGAAGCATTTTAGGGAGGGTAGAAAGGGACGTAAAGAAAGAACATATTATGTGGAAGAAGTAGAGAGAAGTTTGCTATTTTTGTCAAAATTGAGGAGTCAGGACATATGCTGGTAGA
>NW_010143646.1:182745-190334 GCF_000699245.1 Pterocles gutturalis | reverse complement strand
AAAGAGTTTTAGCAAAGAACTTGGAAGAAATATTCAAAGAGCACCATCAGGAAGATGGCAGAGTTTCAAATTCATGATGGAGAAGAATAAATCAATGGAGATCCAAAGCATCATGGCATAAAGCAATGACAAAATAATCTCTGTGATTGTGATTTGTGTGGGTATAGAATCACCTGAACCTCAGGAAACATCAAAGGAAGGTTTTTTTAATAAAGAAAAACAACTAAAAGCCACAAGGAGAGTGTCACAGGTTCTAGAATAATTTTTGCATTTCAGAAAATGCAAGAAATATACCCTGGATTGGCAGGAATTTTGTGAGAGAGAAGAGAAATGTTTGCAGCCTGCTCACACTCAGCTAAAGAGCAAATCCAAGGAAGAACTGAGGAATTAGTAATATCTAAAGGCAACTGTGGGACACTAATAAGGGTCATTGGGTTCAAAACAGGGCAAGTGAGTCATAATGATACAAGGAATAGTTCTGGAGGGAATTCAGTGATCCTGAATTAAGGCTATGCTGAACACTATCAGAACTAAAGGGTTTTAAAATGAATAAACTACTAATGTTTAAAATGCTCTTGACATATACAAGGAAATTTAACGAAAAAATCTCAGTTTGATGAAAAACATCTTTTTAGATGTTTTGTACATTTAAATATAGTATCTAGAATTCTTAAATTATCCGAACATAAAACTTCAACAAACAGAGAGAAGGCTTACTGTACCAAAAAATTTACATGAAAATAGAAGACTTCTGCCCATAATCAGCAAAATTATGAGCAAATTTATCAAGATAAACCATTTTCATTCAAAATGACATTCCACTAAGCATACAGGGAGATGATCTTTGTACACCATGTGGAATAAATTCTATTCAAATAAGTACTTGATCTGAATATAAAAGTTACTGTGTATAACCAGCTGCAAACTGAATATTAACTGAGTGCTTAATACAGCACACATCTTTAAAAGGGATTCTGTTTGTTCCTATGGTTGCATGCTCTATCTCCCTGTAAAAATAGTGTCAAAGCCTAGAGTCTGGTTGTGATCTCACAGCAAAAACTGAAATCTGAACACCCCTCACACATGTAGTCCCATTTAAGTCAGAATCTGTCCTCTTTTCTTCACAAATTCAGAGATATGTGCAATCACGACAAATTCTAGCCCCAGGGTTTGCAGCCCTAGTGGCAAAGGCATTAATATGCTTTGTTCATTCTGATATTAAATATGAAAGTGTTTTTATATTTCTTCAGTTGGATTGATCATACATTTCAGAACAAGAACACCCATGAGAAGAAATCACAAATATTGTAAGAGGTTACACTTTTATATAAAGGTTTGTTTTCACCTTCAGGATTTTTTAGTTTCTGTTTATCTCACATCATTTGGGAAGACAGATACACGGTGCCGAAATCTTTGTAAGCACAGCTGTCAATGTTATCACGTGGTCATGGTACTGAAGCACCCATCACCAAGAGTGGGGCAAGGGAGTAGGAAAGAAACTAAAAGATTCTTAGTTTGCCATGGCCAGCTTACTTCCTGAATTTCATAGACCTACAATCCATTTATTTTGAAATATTAAATGTGGTTCTCTGTATCTAATACTTTAAACCTCAGTGTGAGTTAGTACCATTATCTGAACAGAAGTACCAGATTCATTAACTTCTGTCCATAATCCAGTTGCTTCGGGGTGGAGAGCGCCTCCTCTTCAGCCAAGTTACATGGACAACTGGCATGGACTCTTCTTCATGACTCAGTAAATCTACATATCTTTGCTGGAATCAACACCAGAACATACCTTTCTCCCCAGCCAACCAACCATGTAGCTTGCAGCATTTTTGACTGATTTGTTTCCCTTTTCTGAAGCCAAATTCTACCTCTCTTAAAAAAAAAAAAAAAAAAAAAAAAAAAAAAAAAAAAACAAAAAACACACTAATTTCTGAATAAATAGCCAAAGCTAGCATTTGCTTCAGTATCTAAGTGATTCCAAACCTATCAATTAAAGACAAAGAAATCAAATATAAATACAGAAGAGGTTCTACTCACTTATGAAGAGCGCTAGGAAACATTCTCACAGGCAAAGAGAACTATCCCTTTCCCCAAAAATATATTATATGGAGAAAGTGTTATAAAGATTTTCCCATCTTTGAAACATGCAAAACTGGAAACAGATCCTGTTTAAAGTCATGAGCTATTTTATACTGATCAAAAATTTGTTTTTCCATTTCACCAAAACCCAAACAATAACCAGATACCAACTGGAAGAAACACTTTAGTTTTCATTGCGAAATAAACATTTTTGTTCAACTAGTAAAAAGGTAATCTTGCATCTACTCTTCTAAAGCTTTTTTTCCTACATAAGAGGAATAGAACAATAAATTTAGAGATTCACAATTCTTGAATTTAATTGATGTTGAATCATGTATCAAAAGATAAAACCAATTCTTGTTACAAATGTGTTCCTCAAAACTCCTCCACCCTTATTTCCAACAAACTTTTTGGTAGAAAAGACTTTTCCTTGAGACTATTTGTCTCATCAGGACTGAAGCTATGATTTTGAAGCAGGATAAATTCATCTGATAAACATATTTTAATCATGTTTCATGACATTTTAACAAGACACCTAATAATATAAAACAACTGCAACCACCATACAATTACAAGTTTTAACACTTCCATTATCATGCTGTTTAGTGCATGAACATGAACAGAGTTTTATGCTTATCTACCTTTTAGTACTTATTGGAAGGAACACCTAGATAGTGAAGAAGGCAAGCTGCAGATGCAAATCATCTATTCTTACATTTTATTATTGCAAAAGAGATTTCCTTAGCAAGTACGGAAAAAAATCTAGAACTGGTGTTTACACTGAAAGAAAAAAATTATATTTTCTTACTAGCAAGGTAGAGAGGAACGCGAGCCAATACACCTGCTTTCAGGTTGGTGGAGAGGTGGTTTAACGAGCACAAATCGGGTTATTCTTTCAATTCTGTTATATCCCTGAGCAAAAGCACAAGTACAAAACATTAAATGCACCTTTCTAACACTTATGGCATCCTCACTGAAGTCTATGCTTTGCATCATTCCGGTGTAACCCTAGGATGAATTTAATCTGTCTAGAACACAGTATTTTGGCACCAAAATGCTATGTAAAATAAACAGCCTACTTTTGTAACTTGTCAGAATCATAATTGAGCAACAAGCCATAGGTCTTCACAAAGTCAATTCAAGAGTTGTAAAGCATCATAATGCATGATTAAAAAAGTATGAAATTAATACTTTCACAAGCAACAGAAACTGCCTTCACAGGGTAATAGAGATGACCCAGAGCAGAAACAGCCACTACTCAAATATAATCATTGGCAATGGAAAAGTACTGGCTCCTAATATATACTCTGACTTAGTAATTGCTATTTCAGGTAACAATCATTAAGCAAGCAAAGTAGTCCATAGCATAGAGATAAATATCTATCTATATACAGTACACAAACACATTTAATGATACACTGCATATTATTAGTAATTAGCAGGAGCAAGCATCCCAGAAATTTCTATTTCAACATGATCTTAAACAAATTATCTCTGCAGTTCTAAATATGATCACATTATTTTCTACAAGTGTCAGTTTTACTTGGCAATATTACATTTTCTAACATTTCATTTTCTAGCATTTTTCCATGACTATCTGTGTAGATTAGAAAGGTTCTTAACTGTTATCTGTAATAGATTTTGCCAGTAGCAAAATTCATGCAGGCATAATAGAAGAACAAAGTGTACTCTGATGAAATTGCAACCATAATTTCCAGATGCCTGACATTTATTGCTTATTGCTATTAGAATTCAAGTGCCTATTTGTTTTGTACTTAGCTTTTATTCTTGCATCACAAATGTATAATGGAAAAAAAAGATATTTTAAACGTTGGGTTAAGTATCACAGATCAACACAAGGCACTAGCATAATCAATATAACTTAAACACACTCCTAGGCAATTAATTTTTAAGGAATCAAATTGTTGTACCACATCAAAATTTACAACAATACAATAAAGGTTGTTACACTCTTTATTGTTTAATTAAAAGCAACATTTAGTAAGCATGCAGCTGACTGTTCAGACATTATGACATAAAATGTCCTGTTTATCAGTGAGAGAAATATAAACAGCATTTACCATACATTTTATTACACAATGTTAATTAGACTTTATTAAGTTTCATATGCTTATCACATTATCAAATGTAAGACTTCAGAACCCCAGAGAAATGTGCTGCAATGCACACAGCTGTATCCTAAGTATCTGCAATACTTCAGCTACTCCATGGAGTACAAAATAAGCTTTATGTACAGTACTCCAGCACACTCCGTGTAGAACTACTCAGATGGGAGAACTACACATTGGGAGAGAGGGCCAGTACAGAAGGATTTAACTTCACTATTTGCCTTTAAAACTTAGGGACAAATCCATTATGTAAGCAGCACCTCTTATGTAGGCTCTGATTTTCACAGATTAATTCAAGAAAAAAGGCAGCAGGTTAATGCAATGGAAGGCCCAATACCCAGGTGCATCAAACAGCACCTTAAAAAAAATAAAACTAATTCATTCATTGCAGACTCTTCTTGCCCATATGTCCAAAGTTCAGCCTTTGGCCACTCTCTTACTTTTCCAGAAACCAGAAGCAATCCTGTGCTCCTTGCCTCTTGCCAAGCTATGAGGGAGTAACATGGGAGCAGATCCCTAAACAAGAGCAGGGATTGGCTTCCCTGGTGCGAGAGTGTTTGATCTTGGCTTGGGCATTTTGGCCTGTTCTGAACTCCAGGAGGTGCCTAGCCCTACACCTTCTACAGAAATCATGTGGTTCTGTAGGAAGAAAACCTCTCCAGTTCTGTTTCACTTTCAGTAGCTAATCCAAAATCTTTACATAGCCCATATTTGAGCCACTTCTCAACTAGGTGCTCAAGAGTTCTGACTTTAGCCCAGGAGAAACATAAAATCATAGAATGGTTTGGGTTGCAAGGGACCTTGGAGATCATCTCGTTCCAACCCCAGTGCCATGGGCAGGGGCACCTCCCACCAGCCCAGGTTGCTCAAAGCCTCATCCAGCCTGGCCTTGAACCCCTCCAGGGATGGGGCATCCACAGCTTCTCTGGGCAACCTGGGCCACTGCCTCACCACCCTCACAGGAAAAAATTTATTCCTAATACTTAACCTACACTCTCTCAGCTTATACCCATTTCCCCCTCATCCTATTACTACACCCCCTGATCAAGAGTCCCTCCCCATCTCTCCTGTGGCCCGCTTTTAGTACTGGAAGGCCGCTGTAAGCTCTCCCCAGAGCCTTCTCTTCTCTAGGCTAAACGACCCCAACTGTCTCAGCCTGTCCTCATATGCAAGATGCTCCAGCCCTCTGACCATCTTCGTGGCCCTCCTCTGGACCTGCTCCAACATGTTCTACAGCTCACAAGAGAAGCAGCAGAACACTCCTTCAAAGTCACGATAAGTATGCCGTGAAAGCACAGACACTCCCTGACATCTACTTCTAGTCTTAGCAATAGTTTTCAATATGATTTTTGGATTATTGTTTTTAAATAGAGTAGGTTTTATTCCATTTTAAGATTCTATTTATACACAGGGGGAAATCTTGCTCCACCTCCAAAAGAAACAACACCAAAAAAAATGTTTGGGAGTGGGGACAAAATAAAGTAGCTCATGACATGAGCAAATAGAGGTCCTATGTTTCTAAAGAGGCTCATTTTAAAGATGTAGAGAACTACAGTGACCCAGCTGAAATAACCACCATTTCCTGAAAGACAGAGGTAACCCTGCTGTAGGGGCATGGAAGGTTCCTTGCTTTTCATATACTTTTACTGGGCCACATGTTAATATGCAGCTATTTTATCCAGCAATAATGCTTCAGAGGTGAGATGTGATGCACTGAGTCAGCTCTGTGACGTAGTGACAGGTTCCTCCAATTCTAGTATTGACTTAACAGTAGGGATTCTGTAATACCACTGGGCAATCTGTGTACCTGGCTGTTTTGGCTATTAGAAAGATTTTCCTAATGTCTAACCTAAATCTTCCTAGCTCCAGTTTAAGCTTATTACTGTTTCTCCCAGTGGAAATGGAGATCAGCGGTTGTCTCCCTGGTTACACAGCACTATGAATAAACCTGCAGCCTCTTACCCAAGCTTTGGTTGCTGTCAGGAGCACCCTCCACTGGGCAAATTCTCTCACGACTCCGAGTTTGATCTATCATTTTCAGATGCAAAATCTGCAGCAGCAAAACACAGCTATCTGAACCAATAAATTTAAAAAAAAAAAAAGTCTACAGTTTCCACTCACTCTGTTTTACATTTCTGACACTTTGCTTTGGTTGTTTTGTTTTCTGTAATTCACTTGCAACTAAATCAGGACCCATAGATAAAACAAGAGAAAGGGGTAACAGAACTCCTTTGCAATCCCTGAAAAGCAATAGCAGACACCTGCAGTCTTGTAAGTTGTGCAGAGCACAGACACTATCTCTGCCATGTATGTTGTCAAAGCACAAAACAGAGTGATGAGGGAAAGACTGGATAAGACACAGTATGTGCAAGTCATGCATTATGTATTTACTCCTTTGTGGAAATTCAGAAAGCATTGACAACTTGGAAACCTTAATCTATAATCTATGCTCCTGCAATCTAAATCAGATATATGCCTTTATACACTTCAAATGCCAACCTGACATACTGCTGCATTATAGCCCATTACAGCCCTAAATTGTATCCATATGCATGTTCCTACCTTCAAAGTACAGCAAGGCATAATTTAGGACCTTATAAAAAGTATAGCCTTACATACCTTGATATAAATGCTTAGGTAGGGTGTACTGCTCTGAGTGGGCTAGTCATACCATAGACTGGAGGAGAAGGAAAAATGCTTCTGACACAGAAAATGTGTTTGTATTTCAACCTTGATTCTGATCCACCAAAATAACATTGCTCACTTGCTTACTTTTTTCTCTTTTCTTCTTTTAAAAATTAGTTTCCAGAGCTTTGCAGTAAATAAGCAAATGAGTGGGGGTTTTTGTTTAAGATAAAACAAAAGCTTGTAACTTCCAAGAACGTAAAGAAAACACTGTGAAATGCAAACCCAAAAGCCTCAAATAAGATGACAAATAAGAAGAAATACAATAATTCTTAACTATAGTATTATGTGTTGTATAATCTGTGTCCATGTGAGGGTATCTCTATGTATGTGCATATATACACACAAGCTCTTGTAATTTGAAAGTTAATTTCATAACTTTTGAGTCATGACTCATGAACTCCTAGATTTTATAACGATAGAGCCTGTCAGCCAACACAGCTGATGCAGCACAGAGACAGAGATAAGCTGTGAAAAGGTCTGGCACAGCCTAGTTCCCTGCAGGACCATGGGACTAGGGAATGAGTCACAGTTTGGCAGTGGTGTGATCTTGGAGAACTTGACTGTGTGCTGCCTATAATCATCAAACCTATAGGCAATCCACAGTTTAAAAACACCAAAGCTGAGAATTTCCTGAGGGTTTTAATATTATGGTGGGGTGGGGTTTTTGTCTGTTTTGTTGTTGGGGTT
>NW_010143646.1:180249-182719 GCF_000699245.1 Pterocles gutturalis | reverse complement strand
GGGGGTGGGGTGGGGAGTGGCAGAGGGGTTGTGTTTTTTTGTTTGGTTGGGGTTTTTTGTTTGTTGCTTTTTTTTTTTTAAAGTAGGCTTACCAGATAGTTCAGGGGTCTGAGAAGACAACTTTGTAATGGGAAAAAGAAACAAGGGTCTAAACCACCTACTTCACGTTCATCGCATTCAAATGTAGTCAAAATACTATCAACATCATAAAAAAAATGAGATAAATGAAGAATCATTCCTTCTTCCATGAGGCACAATATAGTTTATGTCCATCTTTCAGTCATACCTTCTTTCCAAGCATATCTAATCCCTCTGTCCCAGAACCCAAGAGACAAAAATCAGTTAACCTTGCACACAGAGTTCTACAAATCCCTTTTAGGAGGAAATGTTCTCTAGAAACTCCTCTGCTCTGTGAATTCACCTTTTTCCTTACAGTATGAAATCATGAGAGGTTAGGCTGACACGTTTTGCTGACAGTGCTAGTTTTAGCGCATATGGGCTTCCAGCTCAGCAAAAGAAACAGAATGAAGAGGAAGCAAAAGCAGTTAGCAGAGGAATGTCAGAAGCAGTAACTCCTGCCTCTAACAGCAGAAGGTTTAAAGAACATCTGTAGAAGGAAGTACAAACTCACCTCCCTAAAGGCTGTGAATCGTGGAGGTGGGAGGAGAAATTAAGCAATCTTTGAGCTCTTTCCCCTCAAGAATCTTAGAGGATTTTTATCATAGTCACAAGCTCTTCAATCAGTTTGTTTTAAAGTTCCAGCTCTTGGAGTCAAGTGAATCTCATCCAACATTTCAGAACTTCCTTAAGGACACAGCTAGAAAAGGAAGGACTTAAGCTTGTGTTTAATATTAAAATTAAACATGTGATGAAGTTACACTTACTTTAGAGGTATTACAGTGGTCTGATTGCAATGTACATAGTTAAAGGCCCACCTTAACAAGAAAATTAACGGCCAAGGGAGATATTTTATTGCTACTCTATTCCTCTGGGCCTCTGCACGATCGATACTATAACCCACAAGTTCTATGTGTCAAAATAAAAGGGCATAATAGGTTGACTTTCAGGCTAAACTTCACGCTCTGTTTCTTTTAGGGGAGCTTAAGACAGAACCACATAATAGCAACCCAGAATATTCTTGGCTGTTATTTTTCCTCAGCACATGTAGCACCAGGTCTTTTCCTTCTTCCCCAGTGCTTCCAACGTGATGTTAGAGCCCCGTTACCACACAACACTCCTGCTGCTTTGTTCTGTTCTAGTGAAGCTGGTTCTCTGCCTTATTGCCCAGCCCCTGCATTTTTCTGCTTGTACAACCAATTCTGCATACTCACTGGTCAGACAGACCAAAGTTATCAAGGTAAAAAAGATTCTCTACTGCCTCTGGCCTAGAAGAAGCAAAATACAACTCCTATAAATAAATGTTGCTTTCCACTTCCATGTAGATGCATTTAATGGCAAGGTTACTTTATGACTCATGATATTCATGGCATCCATAACCTAGGCATGTATTTCTATAACCATCACACTCCCCTCATCTGAAGGGGTATCACTATACCATGTTCCAGTGAAGAATCTAAGGGAGTATTTGTTTGGTTTTACCCTGTGTGGCACTGCAAGCTAGAAGGCACATCAAGTAGAAAGAAATTTTTGCCAGCTTTATTTACAATAGAGGACTTCTAGACTCCTAAATATGTGAACAAAGTCCACCATCTTGAGCTAAACTTTCCAGGTTTTGGTAGGGAACTGAAAGTCTTCCTTCCTACTATTCCAGAAAAATACCAGAGTGCACTGTACAAAGCTGATCATGGAACTCAGAAGGAAGCTGAAGAAGGATCAAGAGTAATTTTAAAAATAATTTGCTGTATGTCCTTAACCCACTGCTTTCAGAAAAAAACAGCATTAAGCAGTTCAGGTAAGAGTATTAGCTCTGCTGAGTAAGGACAGTTAAAGGCCCAGGAGCAGTCTACATTTAAAGAAAAATAAGCTTAACTTTTAGACTATGTTCAAAAATGCACATGCATTCTCTCCTGTGCATACACACAGTCATAGACAGTACATTTTAAGTTCTGGGGCACAGCCCTGGTATGAACAGGAAGGTTTTTGCATAGCAGTTTTTTGCATGCCAAGTTTCTGCAAATTTTTAAGAATGAAAGCTTCAATCTTACTCTGTTTCCCCACTATTACATCAGTGGGATTTGGGCCAAAGTTTGTGTATTCACTTCTGTTTTTTCCACTGTGAAATTTTAAACCTCGATGACACAGAAGTGTTAATTTAACAAGCTCTAAGAAGTGCCCTAAACAGAAATCTAACTGCTTAATAGTAGCAGAATTTTTCATCTTACACAAAGTTTTATCCATCCATTAGTATTTAGTCCAGCTCTTGCTTTTAATTTTCTGCGCTTTTTGCACATGCTTATTTCGCAGGGCTAGTGTCTGAAGTTTTGTTTGACCTCCTTTTGTCTCCAGCTTA